>NC_142031.1:109040562-109218062 GCF_982192425.1 Myodes glareolus | reverse complement strand
CTCTGCCAGCTCCAAAGACCTTATTCAGGAGAGTGAGAACCTACACACGGAGCTGCTGGGACTTCCTGAATATTCTGCCGGCCCTGAGAGGTGATCAGGGAGAATGGACACTTGTGTTACTCACGGAGTTCTATTGCTTATTCTGCAGCTAATACAGCAGCCAGCTCCAACAAAGACCTCATCTTCCTTTTGCTGCATGGAAAGGGGACACATCCCCTCGCTTAGGAAAGACGCAAACATGGCATTATTTTGAAATACAGCCTCGGCTGTACCCTGCAGCGGGTTTGCTCCAGCAATGGGGTACTTCGGAGACCAATTTGTTTAGCTGATCACTGTCTCTTTGACGTGGCTGCAAATGTTACCTTTCTTTTTCAATCAAAAACACAGCAGGGGGTGCCATCTGTTTGGCACAGGCCTTAGCTCACTTCCCCGATGCCTTTTTGTGCAGATCATTTTACGTGGCAATTTGCTAAAAATCTTTCATTCCTTGGTTTTGCTAAATAGAACTTTCCAAAATGGGCTGTTTTCTCGGAATGTCAGCAGACTCACAAATGAATGTCGTTTTCCTGTAACGCCAATATCAGATCAAATGGTGCATTTTTCAGATTCTTTTTAATGAACAAATACCTCACTGTCATTTCATTGTTTACTTAAAGCCGGCATGTTTGCCGAGGATGGAGAAACCACGTCTCCTCCTGAATTTCACTCCGTGTTCTTTGTTTGGCTCTTACAGAGGTGTGCCTGTCATTGCCATAGGGTCCAATTTCTAAGATACTTGAACAGGTGAAGCCAAGGCACACCTAGAGCACCCAACCATATTAAATTGCCATTAGAAAGCAGGGGCTAACAGGAAAACAGTTATCTGTTTCCCCAGCTCAGATGCTGCGCAGAGCCACACACTCCCCCGCCCCCTCCGAGAAGGCGCAGATGAGCAGCACCGAGCGCTGAGCCACAGGAATGCGCGTGGATTTCCGAGCACTTTGTTGAATACAAATGAATTATCCTCATTCTTCTCCTAGCAGAGCATATAGGCCAGACCTCATTAGAATTCAATATCGCTCCGCTTTTCTAATGTTAATGTACCAGTTATATAAGAAATACGTGGGGGGGGGGCGCGGGGGGGGGAGGATCCCACCATTATGTTCAACGTGATATCATAATTCCAAAAACTGGACATAATCTTTGTTATAGGAAATTATTGCATTTTGCCGTTTTATCTTTTGCTTCTAATGTAACTTAAATTCCCACTCTAATAGTGGATTATAGGGGCTTAATTCTTCGTGTCTCTCTTAAAGCTACAGTGACTACAGTACCAGCTTTATGGCTTTCTGGAAAAAAAAAATGCCGTGACTAAAGATCAGACTGTAAGGCTGCGTCCATCTCATCGTGGAAGGAGATGCAGAGCATCACGGTAATAAACAACTGTACGAGCGAGTTCGCCACATCTAGGAATCACGCGGCGCAGGCAGGCTCTGGGTCTTTTGTCTAGAGCTTCGAGAAGTCTGATGAAAACAGAAACACCAACACATAAAAATACAATTTATGCCCTTTTATCAAGCAAAGAAAAAGTTGGTTAACGTTTGAAATGGGAGCAGTAATGTAAATTTATCGACAATTTTATCGTAATAATTAGATGTTTACAGAGTCCGGACATTGTGGCTAAATCACTTGGAGCACGTCTGTTTGCAGGGAGCCGTTTCCTGGGCACTGCGGCAGGTTCATTAGGAAGACGTACTGTATTAGGATTCGAAAAACCAGCAGCTCCCAACCTCCCCCTTTCTCTTTTATACATATATTTAAAAACTACAAATAATGCAGCAAAACACAGAATTTCCTTCGTAAGGGCAACAACCCCCCCCCCGACTTGAAATAGCTGGAGAATAAATCTTGCATGGAATATCTTAACATGGGGCATTGAAAGAGCGCGTCCAACGGCTCAAGTAGCTTTGATACCTGGTGTAGAAACGGCGAGTTGGTTTTGACTAAGAATAAAGTAGAGCTGTGTATTGGGGGGGTTTCTTATTTTAGCCTTTTCTAAAAAAGAAAAAAAAAGGAAAAGGAAAAAGAAAGCTCCAGCAATATTTGCCTCAGACGCCGCCCTTCTCAATGAGCTTTCCGTGAGAAAAGCTTCGTCTGGGTAGAAAGGCTTCCCTCAAGCCGCCTCCACGCAGGCTGGTGGACTAAAATTGTACACTTGAAGAATCTGGCTAACATTTCATCTCTTCTCCACTCACTCCTTTTCCTTTTTTTCCCTTTGTGCATTTCTCTAATAAACCCGATGTGTTGTTCTGATCTGGTTCCTGTGTTTCCAAACGGAGCCAAAAGAAGAGAGATGAAAGATTTCTCAGTTGTGCAAAAGTAGTGATGGAATATCAGAGGAAAAAATATCCCGTGGGCAAAATTATCTCTATAAAATATATAAAATGGAGATAATTTCAAAGTGGGAAATGGGTCTGGAAGCAGAAGCACACTGGGGCAATTATATCAATATTTAAAATTTAGAAGGTGTCTTCAAATTAAGGTGCTGAATTCTAGGCTGTAATAAAACACATCCAGTTTCAGCCTATTCTCAGGAGACTTAAGTAATAATCAATACAGAGTATTTATTGCTATAAATTACAGCACCAGGCGAAAACACGGAAGCTCTGCCGTGATCATTCGGGGAGAGGAAGAAAAGTTCTTCCATCAGTCTGACCTCTAGTCTCTCACTACACAGTGCAGGCCACGGTCCACGGCTGTAATTTCCCAGAGGATCAGCGAGCTGGTCAGGAAAGCACATGACACTGGCAACAGCTTCCCAGGTGAAGGCAGCGAAGCCGCAGTGAGAGAATGGGAGTTTTAGAAAGCAAAAAATAACAGAGAAGAACAGGACCTTCTTCGTTTGCTTTTCAGTTCATGGGACTGGTTAATGGCTTAAGAAAATGAAGGAATCAGACTGTAAAGTGAGATTTTTAAGAAGTTTAAAAATTAACTCCATACTGCACTGATATTATGAGACGTGCCCCCAGAATTATGTCTTGTGGAACAATACTACGGATCACAACTGTGAAATAAAAAAACAAAACAAAACAAAACAAAACAAAAAAAAACCCAAATGGAATCTATGGCAACTCTGCATGGTCATAGCAAATATATTAAATAATCTTAAACTCTGATGGACTTTGATATCTATACTTCTAAGTAACTCAAGACATGAGAAACGATTTTTTTTTAAAAAAATCAGATCATGAAAGCCATTATTATTTGAAAGAATATGCTCAATTTTTTAGATAATTTGAATTATTTAGCAGTCCTTTGCATTTTTTATTAGCTTTGCCTAAAGTTATAGCATTAAAGCGTTACGGTTACATGTGACGAGGCTTGCCCTTATTTCTAGTTCTAGACTCACAAACTACAAGCAGAAGACCAGTGCTCCACTCCCAGCTTAACTGAGTAAATCAAACCATCTCCTGCATCGCTATCTACCTGAAGAAAAGGTAACTCACACACAGACACACAGACACACACAGAGGCACAGCTCACTAGCGGGCACCGGACAAAGGAAAGCTGGGCAAAGCTCTTCCTCGGGGCATTCCATGTCAGAACATCCAAAGCTGCTCTAACAGGTGCAGCTGACTGGTGGCAAGATGCATGGGAAGACCCGTGAGCAAACTCTCGGCCTTAAGTATCAGGAGTTTATTCAGAAACTTTACAGACCGCTTGTAGTTTCAAAATCTCCATTCACAGAAATTGACTACTGCTCGGAAGCTTGATTTAAAAACTCAGGTAGGAGAACTCCAAACTTCCTGAGGACTGACATCAGAGCCTATAAACCACCAAGGCCAAGGGCGCACAGGCACTGCTGTGCACTGCCTGCCCGCTCCCCGCTCCCCGCTCCTTGCTTCTGGGGCCAACGAGAAGTTGTTGATCGTTTTCATTTCATTTCTCCGGTCTTCAAAGACAGGAAGAGCCATGCTTGACACTGTTCAGATTTCTCAGATCCCTCCAGGTATTATCTCCCTTGAGCCCACCCTTGGGCTTTGCCTAAAACAGGAGGAGTGAACAGGGGCCCCTGACAGTCAGCAGGAGAGGACTGGGGTCTAGGGGACTCCAGGTCCTGTGTTGTCCTTTGCTCCTCGCTGAGGACTCCCCTCACCCTGGGAGAGTGTTCATTCCTAAAAGGGTAACAGTTATTCCCAGCTTCTAGAATTTGGTTCAGCATAGATGGCAATAATCGTACAAAAGATTATTCACATGCAGCCGTTTACTCCTCTCACTTAACTCAGTAGCTTCAAGCACTTCAGAATCTTTTTTAGTAAATAAGAACATCAAAACCAACTTTCTTCCCTGAGCCAGTATTGAAGCCTTTACATGTCCCTCCCCTTCTGTATTAATACACAAGAAAACAAAAGAAAAAGTTTGCCCTAGACAGAACTCAAGGAGGGCAGCCACAACAAAATCAAACGATGTTTGTCTCTTAGTCACAGGACGTGGCCTGGCTTACCCTCCTAAGAGCCGCACCAAGGTAAGGCTACCTGCGGCTGTTTCTCCCTGTGTCTCATCCTGTTTCATTCTGGCGACGAATCTACTTGGGAAAGGCGGGTGAACTCTGTATTTTCAATGCCCCACTTCTGCTGTTGGCACTTAAATATAATTATTCAAAGTGGAATCATTTAATTAGATAGGAAGAGAAATAGCAAGCCCAGAGACGATAGTAAAGAATGAGTCGAAGATGCTGGGCAGCCAGAGCAGAGCTGCAGTGAAGACAGCGGCACCCACTCACGACGGTTGTGCCAGGTCTGCAGTTCGGGACTCAGGGAACGGGTTCAGCAGTTACGTATAGATTTCGTGTAGAGAACAAAGCGATGACGGTTGTCATGGCTCAAGCCTCGTGTGACAATTTTGGGAAGGCTGAAAGAGGAAGAACGTGGAACAAGGCAAGGATGGAGTGACAAATGTCACAGGCCACAGGCATTGATGTGGGAAGGAGGAGAGCTTGCTATACACCTGCTAGGCCTGTTTGGTTCCCTGGGTGTCATCCGCTGTCGGGACCACCCAAAGCCATTCACTCTGTCTTGGAAAGAACACTATGGGTGCCAGTCATGAAAATATTTCAGAGAACTCACCAGAGGAAAAACACCATGAAGGACTTAATTTTACTTCATCCTCTGGCTAGATTCCAGAGCACTACCGTCAATGCTGTACTGTATTCTTCCAGTACTAATCTTTCTGCTCCTCACCCACCAAACCTCCGATCACAACAAAATAGATCAATAAATATTTTTTTTCTTAAAAAAAATCACACCAGAAAACTCCATTTGTGGAGCCCTGTACAAGGTACTGTGTGGGAATGTGGGTGCGCACAGAATGACCCTTCATGTGCAAACGTCCAGGGCCTGGGTACCAGAGAGTTCAGTGGGATACCCTAAGACAAACTCTTGCCTCAGACATTGCTATCACTCAGTTACAAGACTGCACACATTATAATGTTTGTCTAGTGACTTTAAGGACTGAATAGTTCACAAGTAACATTTAAACTGACCTAAAAGAATAAATAAACAGCCTTGGCTATTAAAATCTATTCACCCAAAAACAAGTGCTAACACAGAAGCAATCAGGTTACAGCCTGCTCTGGGCTTCCGTCAGGGTTCCTGGGGAGTCTGTATGAGGAAGTGGAGAATGAGGAAGGCTGACTAGGAAAGAGTCTCATTGGTTTTCTTGACCTGCAGCCATAGCTGACTCACCTTTGGCTGGGCTGGAGGCTGGGGCGGGGCGGGGCGGGGTGGGGAGTTCCCACATCAAAGAGTGTTTGTTCACTGTGACTAGAAGAGCTGAATTTGACTGTCTGGTTGTCCAGGCTTAGGGTGGCACCTTCTCAAGTGTAAGACTGCAGCCACCATCACTGTCACCAAGGGACTGCCAAGCTCCGACCGTGTACACCGTCTGAGTCCCCCACTGTACTTCTCAGTTCAATGGTGCTGGATTCAGGGGAAGAGGAGTGGGTGCTGGATCGGTCTTCTGCCTTATTTCCTAGGACCCTGAGGCAAAATTTCTAATCAGGAAAACAAGTGACAAACAGAACTCGCCACCTGGGCTGTTGTGAGGACTGAAAAAAGTACACAGCGTAACAAACAGTAAACACCCAGTGACGTCTGCTACGTCTATTAAATTGTTACCAGCACACTGAACGTGACAGGTAGGGACTGAGCAGTTTTTTAACGGACTGCATGGAGCTGCGGGAGGAAGGCAGAAAGTGGGGAACTGGCTTATTTGTGGGAATCCTGTCCTAGTCGGAGGCACTTGCTTGTAACTGGCAGACTTGGGTGTCATTCATTTCCTCCTCTGAGAGTTCCTGTGTGACATTTTTCTCTTTTTTTTTTTGTTTTTTTTTTTGTTTTTTTTTTTGTTTTTTTTAGTAAATTTTATTAAATTATAAAAGTTCCCATTTCCGCCCCCCCTCCCAACACCCTCCCACTCCCCCTACTCCCCCCCTCCTTCCCCTCCGTCCCCCAGGGCAGTCAGGATTTCCTGCCCTGTGGGAAGCTGCCGCTCCCTCCCCCTCCCTCCAGGTCCAGGAAGGCGAGCGTCCAAACAGACTGGATCCCCAAAATCCAGCATATGCAAAGGAAACAGGTCCCAGTGTCATAGTCAATGGCATTTCAGAAAGACCCCAGGCCAGCCACAGTCAGAGAATCCGGCCAAATTCCGAGAATCTGGCTAGATCACGTCCTCGTCCAGTCCCAGTCCGACTGGCCCTGGTAAATTCTCATCAGATCCGTTCCCTAGAGGTAAACTGCTGCCTGGGCTTCCTGGGGCACCTGCTTTCACTCTAACAGGACGATATTTTTGTATCACGAAGCTGAGGCCAATAAAGAGAAAACAGACAAGTGCAGCACTATATTACCATTGTGAGGAATGGATAATAAAGAGGGAAAGTCTAGACACAAGGGGAGAGAGGCCCAGGGAAGCAGCATCCACAGTCGAGGTGCTAAGAAAACACTCGAGAGAGGGGAGATGTCTGTCTCCATAACTTTGCCATATGAACAAGCGTGCCATGTGCTCAGGCCCCTTCCAAACATTGGGGTTGAAGCCGAGCAGGGGTATGTATGACCGGGGCTGGCTACCACAGTGACTCCTTTCATCTGGGGCCACAAACATCCAAGTTAACATAACCACGTGACTTTTGAGAAAACAGAGGGTAGAGGTTTTTTGTTTTGTTTCATTTTGAGGATAATAATTCAATTATAGTTGGATCTGTGAACTTTGCTTCTCAGGATTGTTCCTTTATTGAGTCTTTTGGACATAGGATGATGCTATGCAGCCCAGGTTGGCCTAGAACTTTTGATACACTCATCTCTATCATAGGCATGTACCACCACACTTGACCCAGACATTTCTATCAGATCCACGCACAATGACAATCTACAAATCCTGTTTCCAGGATACAAGGTAGGAAGACAGGCTCTTTGGACAATACCTAAGGGGAGGAAGGCAGTGGTAACTTGGGATGGTCTGGAAAGAGGAGCTATATGTCTGCTCCAAGCTTCCCTGGGCCCCCCCGTGTCTCTCATTTGAAAGTCACACAACCTTGAACAAATGGCTAACGCAGTGCCATAGCTCAACTGTGAAGTCACTTGCACTCCCATTATACTTGGTTCCCGAAAAACCTGGTGCTCACAATGATGTAGTCAGGGGACCAGCTGCTAAAGCCTCGGTGAAAGGACTGCCTATGTACTGAAGGAGAATCCCCGGAAAGCAGATGTGCCAACTACAGGAAGGTTGTGTGGTTTTGTTTCTCTTTCTGGGTACAGAAGTCAAATCCCCCACCTTTTTTCTGAGACAGGGTTTCTCTGTAGCTTTGAAGCCTGTCCTGGAAGTAGCTCTTCTGGGCCAGGCTGGTCTCGAACTCATAGGGATCAGCCCGCCTTTGCCTCCAGAGTGCTGGGATTAAAGATTTGTGCCACCACTGCCCGGCAGTTCCCCCACCTTCTTAAATCTCAGGTCTTAACCTACTGTAGGGTATCAAGTTGGCTCCCAGGTATTTTCTGAAGCATAGCAGATGCCCTGCAGCATGCTGCACCACATCTCATGGTTGTATCTAAGCAGCGAGAGTAGACTCTATGGTAAAACACGGAAGGGTCCCTTAAACGTAGCATGAATGAAATGCCATTTCATGTTACTGTCATCACACCACTCTCTAAGTGTGTCTGACAGCAGAGGGATTCTAACAGATATTCCGCCAGTGGGTTCATGATGGCATAAGCTTTCTCAGATAGTGGACAAATTGCTATGTATTTGAATATAGGTTAAAATGGTAAGGGAAAAACAAGACAATTTGTTTTTCTGTATTTTAAATACTCAAGATTTTAGTGACCGACAATGTCACTATGCTTGACAAACTTTTTTTTAAAGAATGTACATACATATCCTCTAATCTCTGCATGCAGCTGGGCCTCCCAAGCCTTGATCATGTTTTTATCTCAGCATTCCTGCTTCGCCGTGTGGTCAAGGCTGCCCTGGACGGCTGCCCCATCTCTGAGACAGCAACTGTCCTTTGGCCCGGGGTCTGGTGGCGCTGTGATCCACACTCACAATGCTTCACTCAGCACCACTGACCAAGTTCAAGTTCTTACACGACACACACTTCCGTTCAGGTCAGCTTCTGTCCCGTGACTGCTCTCTGAATCCGAATCTCTAGTGTGTGACATAGTTCTGTTTCTAATCCTGACCCTAGGTGGTATCAGAGTTGGTGAGAGGGAAGTCAGGGGAGAAGCTGCAGTGAAGCCTTACCTACAAACGCAGCAGCAGCGACTGGAAGGGAGCTGTGCTGCTCGCGCGGGGCTAGTGCTGAAGTGTTCACACACTGACAGGAAACAAAAGACCACATGTATCTGTTTTACCTACAGATGGTTGAAAAGTGATTCTTCCCTTACGATCCTATGTACTGTATGTAATTATCTGTAATTAAGTTATGATTAAAATAATCAGTTTAAAACCAAGTATTCAGAACAACTGCTGGACCAGCCAACACTATTTTCCATAAACAAAACAAACACCACGCCAATACGCACAAAGTGGTGAGGCAGAATGGAGTTAGCTGTGGTTAAGCGTAAACCCTATAGCAACCAAAGTCATTTGTACGATGCTTACTTCTTTGAATAAATTCAGATGACAGCCCTATTTCATTTCTTCATTCAGTTTGGAGGCCAGATGGCATTAGAATCATTTACTTCACCTTGTTGTGCTTAATTACTACAATCAACACACTATTTTCCAAATTAATCATAACAAAGTAATTTCATTAGTAACACAGCAGGCTGTTGAATTATTAGCATCATAACAGTTTGCAAACAATTAAACTTTATTTGAACCTTAAAAATTTGCAGAGTGGAACATTATTGTAAGATCTAATGGCAACAGAGTACAAATTCGGTACAGAGCAAACGATCAAGCAAAATGCTATATAAAATATGACTTACAATCACCTTTCAAAAAAATTAGCTCTCTAACTGTTCATAGAAAAACAAATAAAAGCTAAGCAAACATAATGAGAACATAACAATTAGCATATTTTCTAACAAGCTGCGTTGTTTAAATTCACATTAATGATGTCATTACGATCTTGAGAAGAATGTGATGTACTGTCAAGGGTGGAGAGAAACTTCCTCACAGCACAAGAATGAGTGCATCAAGTGAACAGAAAGCACTGACCAATCGCAAGGAACAGCAGTTTTTCTCGTCTCTCCCAATTTTAAAAGCCTTTGGTTCCAACCTTCTTTCTCCCATGTATATTCAGGTTATAAAAAGAACAAAGGCCAGAGGCGGTGTGGACAGAAGCAGCACCATGCTTCTGTACTGGAAATGCTGGCCATCAGTTGGCAAAGGACTCCCTCTCCTGGAATAACTGGAAAAGGAGGCAAAATCTAAGGGCTTCTCAGGCTGCCTGAGTGGGGGAGGGGTTCCCAAGTGGGCCCCCGTGCAAATGACGAGCTGCTGCCATCTCCTGGCCACTTAGGTTAAAGGCACACAACCTGCAACCACAGGCCAGGCTTTTGCTTTGCCTTTTAACCACACAGGCTCTGAAAGCCAGTCCACTGAGTTCGTTTCTACCTGCCTAACTTCTGCCGAGGTGATTTTAACCTATTTAAATGACACTCTAACTTTTACAAATGTAATTTCTGAAGACTTGGACAATGTTGGGTTTATTCACAACCCCTAAAATTAAAGTTTTTTCCTTTTAGTTTTGAAACCGAGAGATGACAACATTTACAGAATAAGGCAAAATAAACACTCTCTACTGCTGCTTGCAAATAGAGTTGTACACAGATAGTGGAGACTTAAAATACCATCAGCTCATTTGCATTCCTCTCTGAAAAGCTAAGCAAAAGCTAGGACCTGCCAAAGAACTATTCAATAGGAGACCACACCTACTGCAAAATATCCAACCACTAGTGCATTAGATACAGAGTAAGGCTACCCTGGCACCTCCAGAGACAGTTCAAAGTACTATGATTTCAACTCTGTACGGAAGGGGACAGACAGGATTCTGCAGCCTACCCGCACAGCAACAGGTACCTATGAGACACCAGGCTAACCTGCCCTTCCATTCACCTGCTGGTAACTGCTGCCATTCTGAGTCCTTCTTCTCTGCTTGGTTTGGAGGAGCACACGGGGGACTTGGTCAGGCTGCTGTTTGACAGTGGGAGCATGGCAGCGTGGCAGTGACAAGGCAGGAAGCGGGCAGCGCCCGTCGCGCCCTCGCACTTTGGAAACATGCTCAAGTTGTTTATGCCATTGCATTGGTAGTAAAATGGGCTTTCTTATGAATCTTTGATTCTGTTAAGTTTAAATAAAATTATAATAGCAAACACTGGCAAGCCCAAAATCAAATTAAGATACTGAAGTACTTTGCCCAAACCTAGCTCCGGTTTACACTTGCGTACCAGGTGACAGCACACTGCCACTTGCCCTCCGCTTGAAACACCATCACCTTTTCTCTTTCTTACTAACAGCAGGGAAACTAGCCAATTTGTACAACTTTTTTAAAAATGAAAACATGTTATTACTCTTTGAAAAAATTATTAAGTCATCCACACAGCTTTAAAGAAGTCTTTAGTATCGACTCAAAACTTACAGTCGATAAAATTATATACAACACTAAGAATAACTGATGCCCAATGAAGAAGAAACAGCATCTAGAATACAATCACCGTAAATTTTCCCACACAAACCAAATGGGCAAATTAATACTAATTATTATTTGCAGAACAGCAACAGGCCTTATGCCTACTGCTTGTACCTAACTTAATCTGACATCTAGAGCACTTTAATGAGTGACTATGGAGAACAGCAGAGGAGACAGGAATATTCAACCAAAGGGAGGCAGCTCTGCGTCAATCACGCAGGCTCTTGGGGGCTTCTGAATCCAGAGCACGTGCAGACAGTCAGAAGACTTCCCTGTGGGCAAAAAGGGAAAGTTGATTTTATAAAAAGTTCATTTTTTTCTTCAGTAAAAATGTTGATTTATTTCTCCTCCTTAGGAAAAAAATAACATTTTAGCCGAACAAAAGTGAATGTTTGCTCAACATTTCTCAATTTATTTCCTCAGAAGCCATAAAAGTGGCATTCACTAGCAAGGAGGAGGTCTGAGAACACAGCTGGTTATTATCAAAGGACATTCCCTACATTGCCTGCTCGCTCCCAAAGGAAATTCTCTAAAGTTATTTTTAAAAATTAAAGATGAAGCAAAGCAAAACAAAACAAAACACCCAAACCAAAACCCAAGCAAAAACAGATTTGGGGCACCATGCTTATATTATCAGAAGGCTACAAAGACTTGAAAAGGCAAAGCCTCAGAAGAAAGAGACCTAGAGAACATAAGAGCTATTACAGAATATTGGATTAAAATGTACTTACCCGGACTCTCAAATATCATACATCTCCATTACGTAGGCTTTAGGCACCAAGCCAATGGCTCCCTTCATTTCTCCTACCCACCAGCCATATCTATTGTATTCCTGATTGAAAACAATATGCAGTATTAACCTTTAGATTGGTGTAAGCACAATGTTGCTTGTATGCAACTTCTTAGAAATGTTTCTTTTTATAAAGTTACAAGAGCTGGAGCTGCACATGGAACATTTTCATCTTTTTTGTTTCTGGACAAACCAAAACCAAACCGAACCAAACCAACCCCCCCACCTCCCAACCATGCTGTTGGCAAGTGCAAAACCTGTCCATTATTCTGGCAGAACGCAGGAGCGGTGGCTCTGTAAGGACACAGAAAAGGAGAGGTGCAGGAAGCTAGCTTCTGGGCTCCCAGTCTCTCCAGACAGCACAGCTCTTGTGTGCCGGCTCCTAGCTGTAAGGCTAAAGCCAGGAAGCTGGGGGAACTACATACGCCTTCAAGAGGTTTATTATCTAGAAAGGATGAAAACCACTTGTGTGAAGTGTGTGTGTTGGCAAATTCATAATTTCTAATGAAATTTCAATGGTTTAGAATTCAGCGACACACCCTTCTTAAGAAAATCTAATACACTTGAAGTGATAAAATGGTGAATAAGCAAAGTAGTGAAAGTTCACAAATACCAAGACAAAATCATTCACAAGTGGATTCCTAGAAAATAATAACCCAAAACTTTAGCTGTTTCTCTTGATTCTGGACTGCCTAAGCTTGGGCGGGGTATAAAGGTGATGTGAGGTTCGCTCGCAGAATGGAAGATCAATAGGAAACAAAGTCTCTCCAGTTTGAAAGGCAAAATATTAATCTGTGAACACAGTGACTGATGAGGTGTTCTGCACCTTACAACGTGGGATACACAAACCGAGCCCTCCTCTTCTCTGCTTTATTCTCCACTGACAGACACACCATTGCTTTAGGCATTGTGAACCCTCCTTAACTGGCCTCATATGTCTGCCAGATTGACTAATGTATTTTTATCTCAAATTTATTTATGTTTAGTGAGATACAAACAAGTAAAATGAATTACAAGTTTCAAGAACAATATCTTCCAAAAGCAATACTCTGCACAAGCATTAGGACCCAAATTTAATTTTTCATATAAGATAAATTTTTAAAATCAATCCCCAAAGTAATTCAATAGGTTCTGATTTTCCAACATCTGAGTCATAGATAAATGTGCATATGCACATTGAGTTATATGTGAGGAGGCAGGGTTGATAGGCATGCAGGCTTAACATTCATATTGATTTGTATGCTATTGACCATCACAAGGAAAATTATGCTATTCTTCAATACAAATGTAGCAACATTAGCATGTATGTATTGACAGACAGTCTACCTATAAATTAAAGGATAAAAAAAAATCTATGGGTTCTTTTAAAGTGGTGGGCAATAGCAGAATTAGGCTATTTGGAAGAACAAAGGGAAGGAGAGGGGGCACAAAGGCTAACCCCGTTATTTCCGGTTCTCATATGGATACAGCACTGGCTCTTGAGGCAGTGGACTAAAGGTGTTGAATTAAAAGTTCGCTGACAGTGACTTTAGAGGACAAAACTGTCTAAGCAACGAGAACACTGAGTCTGGAACTCAACGATGATGCGTATAATCTATAAAAGGCACATTTATCAAAAGGAAATATCAACTTACTGAAATCTGGACTAGCAGTCATTGTACTCTAGACACCTAATAAATACAGTTGGAGCCTAATGCCTAACAAAACAAACATACGCAAGTGTCTACAGATCAAAGGTCTGCATTGTAAGATACCAGAACAAACCAACAGGGTAAGTCTGAGTGTGAAAACTCTTACCCAATACTAGTCTTGGTTTTTTTTTCTTTTTTTTTTTTCAAATGATTACATCAGAAGAGCAAGGGTCTAGCCTGCCAATAGGAGAATAGCAGACACAGAAAGAATCCTGTGGGAGGGCAGACCAAGACACAAACTTGCTATCAGGGAATGGGGCTCATCCTGGGAGACAATGGTCAGATTCAAAATACAAGTCAGGAAGTTCATAGAAATTTATAATATTCTACTTTGGTGATAATCTGTGCTGCCATCTAAGGACTTCCGAGAAGAACATAGACCCTCAAATTAAGATCTCATCCACCAAGGGCAGAGGAGAGACTTTACCTGTGAAAGTCTGGTCCTATGTATGGTAGAACAATAGGGGTAATTAACTAGAAAGCATAGAAAAGCGGGGGGGGGGGGCTTCCTCAGCTGTAAACAGATCCCTTATATGTAACAAAGAAAAGTGTTACATTACAGTAATCTTAAATGCTTCACTTAATTTAAAATAACCAAAAACTTATGAAAGACACACCTCATGAAAATGCTCCAAAATAACAGATCTCATTCAGAAAATAGTAATAAAAACCAGAATATTGTTTTATATTTATAAATAATAAAAATATAATACTCCTGTGTGAAATTAAGAGAGAAGCTAAAATTGAGTGGGACAAAAATCTTGGAGGCAGATTTATGACTGTGTACTGCAGCAACAAAATAAGTCACGAGGCTGCAAACCGGAGCACTCCTCTCATCCCCACCACCTGAGCATGTGTCCCCCCGAGCAACATGAATCCCAATTAAACCATCTGCAGCCCATAAATTGGGGTGAAAATGCTCCTTGGACTATAACAGTTTTCTAAACTTCAGCCTCAAGATTCAATACCCTGCAATGTTTCCTTCCAAAGGACAAAATCGGCCTCTTTGCCCCAAACATATGTTATCATAAATGACAGATTGGTTAATGGTGGAAACAACGCCGTCAATAAATACTGTGTGGTCTTAAAATCCACATACTAATTATAGCATTGTTCTAGACAGTCACTGGTGGATCATTTAAAAGATACTTTTCAAACATTATTAATAAATAAAAAAGAAAACAAGAGAAGGGGAGGTGAGAGAGAGAGAGGAAGGCCCATACCAGACTGCCATCTAGATCTTGACAGGCTAGGAAACATCACGTCATCTGACGCACTCGAGATCTCAGGTACGAGGCCTGCCATCTGGTATCCTTCACCCTCAACTGAAATGCTAGCATAGGCAAGTGACTACCTCAGGAGGACTGATAAAATAATGAAGAGTCCTTTAATCTACAGGAAACCATTTTAGTCAATTTATAAGAAATATTGCATCCCTTTGTAGGACGTGTAATTATTTTCTATTAATCATGTGCTATAGAGCTACATTATGTGGTTATTCTGTTATCGCTAGGAAGAGGCCTGCAGTCAGCTTCTGACAATGTTAGGTAATTACTAACACAAAGCCGCTTTCTGCTCCCGCGGTAATGCTATCAAGATCCAGAGGTGTAGTGATGCTTACTGTATAAAAATAGCACTCAAAAGGAATTCGCTATCAGCGAAATGGATGGCTTCCAGGCAAAATGTAACGTGACAGTCAGAAGCAAAAAAACAAAGTCAAATTCCCCCAATAATCCAGGAAATAATAGTAAGACAGCAATGAATGCTCGCAGTCCAACACCCATGTCACAACTGTCAACCCACTAAAGTCATCTCATTTGTTTATAGTTAATATTTACGGGCGGCAAATGAATGTGGCTGTGCAGTAAGGCTGGGGAAAAGAACCAACTTTGACGAAGAGAAACAGACTTCGCCTAACAGAACAGCAAATACATATTCACACTTGCCTATTGGTGCAGTCTTCCCTCCCTGCTAGTGCATTATTTTATACTTAAAGAAGATTCCCAAGTTTACTTAAATCCTTATTGGTGCTGGGCCCTCCTTTCTGGAGCATGTTAATCCACTTTCTGCAAATCAGACAGCGAACAAACGCTGCTTCACAGAAACCCGAGGCGCTGACGGGGTCTAGGGACGGTCAACAAGTGCTTCAGATGTTGGGCCGCTGTGTGCCCTTTGTGGGAACATACATCCGTGTTTCAGAACATGTGAAATCAAAGTAACTTCATTCACAAAATATTAAGCATGGTGACTTTAAGAATCAATGGGTTTACCCTTTATTTTCCATATATTCACTATGGTAAGTTTTTCTAATAGTAGCAATGTGAAAACCAAGTCAATGTTTTAAATATAAAAGGCTTGCTTCAAATTTAACTTTAGGTTTGTGTGTGCACGTATATTTAGGAACTTGTATTAATTCTTCTTTTCTCATTATGTCAGTGGTTTCCTGACCTGATGAAGGAGGATATGGGTATGATTGATTCCCATGGTTCTCCATGATACCCAAATCCCACCACTGGAAGACGTTTCCCAAAACTCTACTGAGTTCGCAATGGCTGTGGGATCCAGTTCCCTGGTTTATTATTTGCGACTCAGGTGTGACTGAGTTCTCCCGATTCACAGAACTCTTTCTCTTTTTGCATCGTTCATTTCATTTACCAGCAGGAGAAACATGGATAAGCAAGAAGGCATATAGTAAGAGCTTAATTCTCCTAGCAAATTTCAGTTTACATCTCTGAGACCTGACAAACTGAATTTACGTTTTCACAGTCGACAGCTACAAAGGTGTGAGGTACATATGGCCATTCTGCCCGATGCTTCATAGCCATGCTGAGAAAGAAGAGACTCCAGATAAAGCTCAGCAGAGGGGGCTGGAGTGTCAGGGCTTGTCCCCTGCCAATTCACATCTCCATGACTGCCTCTGGGTTTACCCACCCTGCCCAGCTGTCCCTGCTCCCTGCACTGTCACCTCTGTTCCTCTGATCCTACAGGAAACTGTGCATCTGTTCACGCTGTTGCTTAAAAACTGCGGCTCTCTCCTCAGGACAGTAACCACAAAATCCTCTGCCTAGCCTGTTCCTTCTGTAGCCCTGCTTCCTGTCGCTTCTCTGGTCGGTTTGGTCGCACCTGCTACTGCATCCAAGCCTGCCTGTGTTTATGGAGTTCCCTTCCTAGGGAGTCCCCTCCCTTAGCCAAATCCTGTCCAGTACCTGAGACTCAGTTACTCAGCTGTCATGATTTTTATGCTGAATTATCAGACACACACTAACACCTGTTACTTCAAGCTGAGCTTTTATTCCTCAGTGGATTTAAGATACCTCAGTTTTACCCCTTCAAAGAACAAACTTGCTGAGGTCAGAGTTAAGACCTTGCTTTCTTCTCTATGCCCCGTGATACTGGATATGTAATAGACGCTCAGTAAGTTAGACACTGGATAAAAGCCCAGACCCATGCTCACGCTGCACAGTGTACCAAGTGTCTAATTTTTTAAAAAATTCAATTTCTAATAGGAGTACATGCTTCTTCATATACATTTATCTAAAAGTCATTTCCCAAACACCTGTTCTGATCCATGACCAGAAAGCTCATGTAATCTGAAGCATGTGGCTCCTGCCTATGGCAGGCTGCTGAATACTGTTCTCCAAAACACTCAATGAGATGCTCTGTCTAAAGAGCTCCCTCCTGATCTTCAGAAAAACGGGTATCTGTCTCCTTTGGAACTAGGACCACCTAATTCCCTTTCTTTGAAGAAGTAAATTAAGTTGGATCAAGCACTGACAACGTCAGGGCACAGCCCTGCTAAGGGGCAGTCGGGTATCTCGGGGGAAGCATCTGTGCAGCCGTCAGCTCATCTCCATCTTGAGTTCATCTTCTGTCTTCCCAGCTTGCTGTAAATGAAGCAGGTGCTTCTGGGCAATCTCCAAGCTGCTTTTTATACTTCTGTTCCTCACTGGGACCACAATAATCCAACTTCATAGAAATCAGTAAGTCTAATTATTATATATTTAGGTCCTAGCAAAATGTCCGTTACAATTTTATAAACTTTTTGTTATTGTTGAGGTCATTCCCTGCCCCTGTCCATTTTTTTTGTACTTATTAGAAAAAATTTCTGAGGCTCAATCACCTAATCAGTCTAGAGACTCCTGTGTGAACACAGCATTTCAAAGCAGCCAATGCTGGACTAAGCCAAGGCTCTCCTTTTTTGACTGAAAGGAATTTCAGCTCCCTAGCTCTTCTGTTTTGAGTTTGGTTGCCAGGCAGCACAGGCTCAAGGTACAAGTCCCGCCGCAGAAACCCATCATTTTTGAAAGTCTCCGCAGGTCTTCCATCCTTGGTCTTTATTTGGTTTCCCCAATTATGTTGAGCCTTAATTTCTTCACTTGTAAAGGCTTGCACTAATATTCCCCTAGCTTTGTGATTCCATATTTTCTTAAGAAGTCAGAAGTCTTTCCTATTTTTAACTATAACTTAGTAAATGCATTTTAAATATCTGCCATTATATTAGGTCTTGGCTAAATACAAAAATACTTAAAGACATGGTGTTTATATCAGGAAGTACAGAATGAAGGAAGGAGAGGCGGGGAGGATGAGAGAGGAGGGGCAGGGGAGAAGGAGTGGTAAGGGAAGCTGGTAATCCTAATGTTGACTATGGAGAAGCGCATGATTCTGTAGTGGGGTCTTGCAATTTTATGTAGAAAAACCATGAGGGTGGAGACTCTAAATGGAATGAAAAGAGTAATACAGGATCCGTGCACGTTTTCCGGGGGAGAGCAGGTGTGGCTAACCCAAGGCAATGGAGGGAAACAGCAGCGGCATAAGACAGGGAAGACTGGGTTGGAAAGGTGAGACTGGTTTGCTTTCCACAGCGTCCCTCTGCCTGCCTATCAGGGCACAAGAGTTTATTTCTATCGCACACAAAAATAAGCAAACACTTAAATACTTGTCGAATGAGCAAAGTGAAGTTCTAGTTCGGGCTCCAGTTTCCTAAAACCCTTTCTTAACCATTGCAGTGTGTGCTCCCTCCTCTCCCGCCTTCCCCTGCACAGATGCAGCCCAGGAGGGCGTTAGCAGTTCTGTTCTCAGCCTGGCTGCCTCTGCCACCCCGCTCAGGATCCTGGCAGGGAAATCACTCGGAGCTTCCCTGGAGCTTTCTCAGACTAGTATTCTGTACAGAAGGTGCTCAACAAATAGCTGTTGAGAGGGAAAAAAAAAAGAATAATTTCAACCATCTATGTTATATAGAATTGGGAAGAGATATTTGCCATTAACCTTCTGATAGAAAATGTCAAAAAATGACATAAAATGTCAATCTACTACCTGAAGGTTCACATAGTGCCAGTATGGGAAAGAAAAGGGTGGGATTAGTGCCAGAGTGCTGAGTCCCAGAGAAGGCATTGACTAGCTGTGTCCGTGAGTAATTGCTACATAAAAACATTACCTGGCATCAACTTCCTAACCTGTGAAACTGAAGCACAGATTCGTTCCTTAAAGTACCATGCAAACTGCACCGTGCTCAGCAGGTGCCTGGGACACTGCACTGTGTGTCCACCTCCCATCACTTTCCCCTCCCTCTCCAGGAATTATGAAAGCAAAGCACCAGGAGCACAGCCACCAAACCACCAAAACAGCACTCGGACCATCGTCTCTGCCCTGCCCCTCCAGCTAACACAGCCCACAGTCTCCGGGAAGCAGAAGCCCAGGCAAGGATGGCCTCCACCATCTGACTGCCCAGGCCGTTGTGAGAGGTGCCATCCTTAGGTAGGTGGGTTGGGGCTGCCGAGAAAGGTAGCTGAGCTTGAGCCAGAGAGCGAGCCTATGGCAGCTTTTCTCTGCCGCTCCTGCCCTGGCTTTCCTAAATGATGGGTCTGCAAGTGTAAACTGAAAGAAAGTCTTTTCCTCGAGATGGTTTTTGGTCAGAGTGTTTTAACACAGTAACGAAAAAGCAAAGTAATCAGATCTTGTTAAAAAAAAAAAAAAAAGCAAGTATTAGAAGACCGGAACTTTTTCTAGTTTTGTTTTTGTTTTTTAATAGCTAACCATTCAACTATGAACACGTGTCACTTGTTAATTTATTAAACACCTATTCTATAAAGTTTTTCTTTTTAAAGGTTGTTTTAATTACATGTATGTGGGAGTATAGTCACATGTGTGCAACTGTCTACCTGGCCAGAGGCATCAGATCCCCCTGGAGCTGGAGCTACAGGCTACTGTGAGCTACTTGGAGCTGGGAACCACTCAGGCCTTGCGAGAGCACTATATGCTCTTGATTTCTTTATGGCTAAACCCCAAAGTCCCTTAATCAGCAATCTGTCTTGACTCTCTCCTGCCTAACAAGCACGCAGGAGGTTCCACTTCCTGTTACAGAGGTGAGGGAGACATCGCAAGGGAGTAAAGGCAAAGTGTGCAATGGCACACAAGGCGTGAGTGAGCTCTTGATTTCTGGTAGGGCTGGGGCAAAAGGACATAAGAGATCAAAGACTGTTCAATTTAAAATTAAAAACAAAAATTAAAGCATAAACAAGGAAAAACCCACAACGTGATGCTTTTCTTCATGGCTCTGGTTTGCTTCTGACAAGCCTGGTTTATTCAGCCCAGAATTAAACTCCTGTAGCCCCTGCCACCTGGGTACTTCTCAGGGCGGCCCCTCCCATGCTACAGTGCTCACAGGAACCTCTGACACTGTCTTCTTGCTCATCCTCTTTCAAGTCCTTGCAAGCACTGGGCCACCAGCGGCCCTCCACAGCTATATTCCTTTCCACCCATCAGCCTTGGTCCAGAAGAGAAGGCTGCCTCCATTCTGTGGAGGAGGAAATGGGGAAATGTTTGAATACGATGCTTGCAAAAGCAAGAGGAGTTCTGAGAGTGGACTGGAGAAGTCAACCGAGAACTTCTAAGGCAGGCATGGAGGAGGAGGCGGGTTAGTTACATGATGCTTTGGGCCCTAGCACCCAGAGGAGCAGTACAGAAACAAAAGGCTGTCAGGTCCAAGCAAACACAATTACAAGAGAAAAACATTCCTCCTTTTTAAAAGGCCACAGAATCTGATGACACTTGGAACTAGATCAGTGTCAACCACAGCTGACCCCATGATCTGTCCTGGTCACTCTTCAGTGGTTGGCCATCCTATTTGTGGTACCCTGGGCCATATGATCACATGACAACCTGGAATAACTAAATATTAAAACAGAACAAAACAAAAACCAACTCCTGCATGTCTCCTGCCAGTGAGACTTTTGATTCATTTATTTTATAGGTTTGAAGTCCCAAAGCCATACGAAGTAAATCTTTGTATTCTAACAAGAAGCAAATGTTCAACACAGTCACAATTTACCAATCACGGAAAATTATCAACCAAACACATGAAGTACTGCCTACAGCTCCAACCAACACAACCTCAAATGCATTTTATTGTACATTCATAACCACTGTTTTACCCACATTTCCTGTTTGGGTCTTAATAAAATATTTTTAAAGGTTTCAGAGCTAGAGTCATGTGTGCCTCTGATGAAAGGAAATATCCTAGAGTCCTCAGTAGCGTGCCTCGTTCCTGCGGAAGGATAGCTCGTCTGTTTCTCTAAACATAATTTATTGCTTGAAAAGTAAGGTTGAGAATGTGGTTAGCAATGTACTAACAAGTACAGATTGAAAGATAAACTGCCAAAGGATATAATGCAAAGCAGCAAGCCAGGCCCGCAGGACCAAAGAGGAATAGAAGCAGAAGAGTTGGCCTGCTGCTATGTGACCTGGAACCCACTGATGAAATTACAATATTGCACAAATAGGATTCCAGAAAAATACCATTAGCTACAAGATTATGTCCATGGTTTGGGAAACATAAAATGGAGATACAGATAGTAAAATATTTAGCATGATTTTCTAAACAACTGGATTCCAGCCAACAACTGAAATTAAAAATTAAAAGATTTCTATCTCTAACATGGCTTTTCCTATCTTAAAAAATCCGAGATTATTCCAGAGTTAATTCACCAACAAAACAGTTATCATAAAAATCACAAATTATACTTTCATCTGTCTCTGAAAATGTGTTGTCTTTTTTTTGTCAGAGAAGAAAAAAGATTCTTAAATCTACATTGAAATACTGAATTATTTTTAACACATCTTTTAAAAAAGTATCAAGCTTATATGAAGAGAATGATAAAGCAAAAAGATAGTCTTCATTTAAGGCGAATAGTATTTAGATTTATTATTAGTGAGGTTCAAAGGTTGAAACTAAGAAAATGCCAGATACTTTGAAAGAGGAGCTAGCTCAGTCTGAGAATCACATGACAGCCGCTAACTGGAAAATGTTAAAGGGGAAGGGGAAGGATAGGGTGCCTGCTCTTCTTTATTGCAGCATTTGATTTTTACTGAGGAAAAAAGAAGGGTGGTGGTGGTGGTTAAGATTTGTATAACTCTCAAAACAGACAAAAAGTAAGTAAGTCATCCTGAGCTAACTGAGCACACAGCTGACATGCAATCAAGGATCCATGAAAAAGAAAGGAGAGTGGGAGGGAAGGAGGGAGAGAGAGGAGGAGAGAGAGACGAGAGGGAGGAAGGGAGGAAGGAAAGAAAAAAGAAATCTAAAAATAAAGCTGTATTCCATAGAGCTGTATAATGATAATAGTCTAACTGACAAATTAGTGAAATGTTTTGGATCATTATTTTTTACAAAAGTAAAACACTCTCTATTAGAAAGCATGACATTTTATTTTTTGATTTGTCTAAATATTTATATTAAAAGAATATATTTTTTTCTTAAACTACTTTGTGTTGCCTATTTAAAAAGGGCATTCAAAACTGACAAACTTGTGGGCAGTAAATCAAATCAGTGGTAATATTTCAAATTAAAAGTCAAAACATTTCTAAGATTAAGTACCATTTCTTTAAAATCTTTTAAATGGTTTTGTTAAAAAAGTCTTGACACTGATTTCTCACAAAGTATTCATTTTCTATGTCTCCACAAATATTATGCTAGAGTCCTTAAAATATATTCTTCCTGTGTATACAGTCTCCACACAATTCAAAATGATGAAGAAAATTTTTCTTGATTAATGCTAATACTTTATTGACATGAAATGGGAAAGTAATAACCCATAGCTAGATTTAAAGTTGAATTAATGACACCATTTTGACTGTGCACATTAGCTACAATTACCTGCACCACTCATTCTGAGCCACTAGATGGTGTAAAAAAATAAATTAAAATGGTAAAAATTTCATACCATCATCACAAAAATCTAGATAATACTCTAAGACTAAACAAATTTCTAGGCATACAAAATAGTAGTGATTTTTATACTGCTTATACTTTTAAAAATTAAATTCAATGTTTATTTAGTGTGTGAACAACTTTTGGAAGTCAGCTCCCTCCTTCCACTGTGTGGGCCTCAGGGGTTGAATTCAGGTTGTCAGGGCAAATGCAGGCACTTTTACCTGGTGAGCCTCTCACCAACCCAACTGCTTTATCCTTCTAAAAATATGCAATACTGGTCCTATCTTGATCCAGAAATTCATTACTTTCTTCTGAAAATATTGAGGTCTCAATCTGTTATTTTAGGCATTTGGAAATCAAACAGTTACGGTATTCACGTAAGGTCTGCGATTGCCAAAGTCTGAATGGGACTGTGAGGCGAAACGGTGAAAGGACTGGCGAGAGATGCCCTGGAGCTCCTTTCAGAACCTGCCCAGGGCAAGGGCTCAGCCCAAAGCAGGCAGACTGTCAACAGTCCCAGCAGTCTCTGGGAGTGGGGCAGCTGTTCTCTTTACCCTAACCCCACTCATTCTCGAGGTTCACAGCCACTGACTGCAAGCACTAAATCACTCGGCTCTTCTTGGCTTGTCTTTCAAAAACCCAAATTAGTCCCAGCTAAAATGCCCATCACTAGGAGGAACCCGAGACTGACTAACGTTGGAACATCAAGCCTTGTGAAGGTCTGGAGGAGGAGCACAGTTCTCTCCCAGATAACAAACTTGAAAATGTTTAGACAGAAGTGAACACCGTCCGGGAGTGGGCCACTTCTAACCGGCTTTATACAAAAGAATTAGAGTCGTTACCAAGCAGGTGTCTGAGGACTGAACTTCTACCCTCAGCACTCTGGAAGCCCAGCACACACTAGGATGACACTTTTAATTTCACGGACAGGAAATGGTGGAAGTGAGACAAGCATGCTACTCACGAAGAAAGCTTTAAGAACAGATTCGTGTGGGCTTTGAAAGCTCATATGTGCAGAAGGAGCACAAAGGCTACGCCACTGACCCCTAGAAACTGAAATTTCAAAGAGAAGTTAGTCAACTTTCTAATTTTATATGCTTGCAGCCAAACTGGTTATGATGGGAGTTCAAGACCAGTCTGAGCCAGTTAGGGAAATGATGGGGTGAGCTGTAACATTTGATTAACAGGAGAAAGGCCATGGGTTCAATTCCTGGTAGTGGCAGCGGGTCATAGTCGGGCTAGTTACTTACCTGTGGCTTCCAAGAACTGGACATGTTTTTCTGGGAGCAACAACAAATAACAACACACTAATGAGTAGAAAAACTGTGTGAGGAACCGTGGCTTTGGGCATCTTAATAAGCTGTGATCATTGCTATCTGTATTAAATTATTTTAAATATTCCTTAACCTACAAGTGCTTATGTATTCCTACGGAATTCCTGGTACCTAGAATGAGTCCTGGTACTGTGAAAACTCTACTATGGTATGGAATTAAGTGGGAGGGAAGGGAAAAAAATACTAGTCTGAATCAAGTCTGCGTCTGCACTTGTGACTCATGTCCCTTGTAGAACCAAGAACAAGCCCCATCTTCACTAAGATACCCACTCTAAGATTCTATGACCGGCTGGGTCAAGATTTTCTGTGTTAGTCATCCGATGTTAAAATCCAACATGTGACCTTATTTCCAAATGCCCATTATATCTAATAAATCTTATCCCTCTAAAATATCCAAAATATTTCTCAGATCAGTCATATAAAAGTGTTAGACTGATGACCTATTTGACATTTCCCAGCTTATATTCAAATCATTTCTACTCATCATTTGGTGCTAAGATAGTCTTAAAATGCAGACACTTTTTAAAATCCCTGTGGTAGGGTAGGACATTTTTTAGATAAAAATAAAGAGAGCTCATACACAGTAGCAGGAGTGTACCCTAAGTTTTAGAGCTGACGGGTTCTACAGCCCTGCGTCTCCAAAAGCAGAGACAAAGATTCTTATGAATATAAAGATGAGTCTGTGGCCACATCTTTGCCACCTACTTACAGTGTGTTCAACTTTAAAAAATTACCTCAACATGTCTGAACAGAAAAGCACTGCCTGTAAATTGTCGGAACACCAATGTGTTTACACAAAGATGAAAAACTTCTTCTATAAACACAGTGCTTCCAGTGGAGAATGGCAGGCAAACTCAGAATAAGCACACAGAAGAATAAGAAGGAAGAAGCAAGAAAAACATAATTAATAACCCAATACCTTACAATGTTAACTTTCACATAAGTATATTGTTTCTGGAGAAGGCAGTAGGTGGATGCCTGCCAAGGGCTGCAGTGATAGGTAAACACACTGGTAAGCTGAATCCTGTTATCTGATTGTGTTTAAATTCTGATTATATTTCACTTGACAAAATAATTAATTATTGTGAACTTCCAATTGTTAACAAGGACCTAGAAGAATTCCGATTGGCATTTTTCCCTTGTGTTATAAATTCAAACGCAGGAGAACTGGGCTATGTATTTCCCCTTGACAGTTATCATTTTGGGGGACTTTCTTACCTTGCTAAGAATGTAAATCACATCACCACGCTTAAAGGACAACTCATCAGAAAGAGCTCCAGTACAGTCCCACAGACCTTGGTAAAAATTAGCATAATCAGTGCTTCTATCTCCTAGAAAAAAAAGAGAAAGTTGGAGTTATGACTTGAACCAACAGAAATGAAGGGACCATCCCAGACTGCCAGAAAGTCTAAACAGCCCTGGCCTGAATCACGGAACCGCATAGTGAACCCACAAGAGCCCTTCCTCTGAGCATGTTCATAAAGATAGTTTCAAAAAGGTTTGGTTTTTCATGCCCCCTCTAATTCCATTCTTAATCTAAACCCTGCAGCGATTGCATTCACGTCAGAACAGCACGATGCTTCCTGCATGTTTTTATGAAGCCCTAAGCCCCCTTGCCACATGTTCTGAAGAACGACTGGCCTTACAGCATAACCAGCAGTACCTATGAGATGGGAAGTGGCCATCTCACAGAGTCTGGAACACTTGATAGCAGCGATAACAATAATAGCAGACTTCAGAACACAAATATAAGTAAAGCATCTGTACCCCTCAGAGTGATCTCTACGGTGGCCTTGCAACTCTGAAACTGCCATTACAGCTTTTTGTCAGTCAGGTCTAGGACATTGGGCTCTGAATAAACATGCGACATAGAGTGGAACTATCAGCTCATCCTTCTAGTGGCAGAAGCACAATGGATGTGATGTGCTCAGACTGCCATACACACCATTAACTGATTGATTATTTAGTGCTCTGCTCTGTAGTACCGCAGCAACTGGGTAACAAATGCTTTGTCACTCACAGTGCGGGTCTCCCGGAACACAGCACACAGTTAAATACACTGGATGCTTTTGTTGCACTGAGAACTGCTTCCTGTTTTTAATTTCATGATAATTGAGTTTTGATGAGTTCAGGAAAAAAGAATGCAAGTAACATAAGATGTCCGTGTGTTCACCAGCCAGGCAGAGCACATATGTGCTGACAGCTTCCATCTCTGGAATGTCATCTTTGAATCTGAGGGGATAATGTGGAGATGTATTCGAGATCAGGGCTGTCATCTTAGCTTTGCTAGATGGCTTTCAAATAGCAGGCTTCTTGGCCACCCCAACACTGCTAGTCATATTAGCATGGTTAGCCAGTGTTGGTTTTCACAAAGTGTTAATTTATTAGAAGATTTAAAATTCTCCTTAAGGGCGTTAACATTTTTCTTTGAGAAAAGAGCATCTGAATAACATGGAATCTAAGTGTTTCTAGGATGCGCCTTTTCAATTATATGTGTGAGAAAATAAGCAAGGACTAGAGAATACAGCCTAACACAATCCCTGTTCAATGAGAGAAGGACAATGGGGGCGGCAGGACGGGATGGGAGGAGGAGGCAAAGAGACAGACATCATATTGGCTTCTCCACTAAGCTCCTGGGCTTGAAGCACTAAAACCAGCAGGGATGCGTGCAAGTCCCGGAATCCAACCAAGAGCTAACAAAGCTTCTGGCCACCCCCATCATACCATCCCCACCCCCAAGCATGTATTAAATAAATTCTGTAAACGGACACTAGAGGGCACTCCAGCTGGTCAGAAATCTCCAAACATAGTCAATTTCTTTCTTTTTTTAAGAAAAAAAAAATCACTTAATAATAAAGTGACTGATTTCTTTTAAAAACCACTTATTTAGACAAATAGAGATTTAGAAGTTGAAACATTCCTGTCAGATTAAATCAACTACTAAATGGGTCAAATGTTGCACCCCATGCAGTCTGTCAGTGTCAGCTTGAGAGTCAAGGAATTAGAGCAGAAGGGATGACATCATTTCATATGTGAGGCCCTCCACGCAGTTCCAGCCAAGAGGTAGAAGGTCTAAATAACTGGTTTTCCCAGTAGGAGCCCGGCTGTGTTCCCATGCTGCTCAGCCTTAGAGTTGGTCCAAAGACACGAAGAAACAAACTTGGGCTAAAAGCTAAAGTCAAGGTTTTTGGCTGTCCAGGCAGTTCCTTCTTCTTCAGACCTTCTCACAAGACTTTTCATTTCATAGATTTTTTTTTTTCAAGTAGGGGTGGGGAAGAAAGGACAAAAAGAAAAGTATATGGTGATTTCTAATACATACTCATCACTTTGGGCTTTCTCTTCCCCTGGATACACTTAGAGAGACTCCCATTAACACTGATGGGAATTATAGAAGCGGGCAAGGGGAGAGACCCCCACCGTGTGCAAGATGCATCTCTCCCTAGATGGGCATCAGGAACACTTCATTAAACCTCACTGCTGCATGGAAACCACAGAGTCAGGGATGGGGCAGTGCTGGGGAAAGATGCATTCTCCACCAAGCTTTCTATAATCCTGATGTTGATGGGATCCAACAGCCCACCTTAATTCTGTGCCCGCATGTGTGCACTGTTGAAGACCCATGTGTGTACCGAGCAGCTAGATGTAAATATGGCGGAGGTGGGTCTAGGTGTGAAAAGAAAGTATCGACAATGGAGAGGGGGAGCCTATCTCCTTGGGAAAGTATGCAGGGCGTAAGAAAATTAGGAGCAATCTTGTTTGTGGAAAGTAGGAAACTCCTCTTGTTTATCTTTAAACTATAAGTGTGTCTAAACATAAACAGTCAAAAGTCGTGTAGAAATACAGCGTTGAAAGAATCACAAAAATGAGCACTTTTTATCTATGCCCTGGAAGATAATCCATGTGAGATGTTTTTGCTTTGCTTTGTGGTGATGGGGACCAAATGCAGAGTATTGCATATGCCGGTTAAATACCCTCCTGCTGAGAAACATCACTGCCTCCAAGATAGGCATGTTTTATAATATGGAACATTCAGAAGCACAGTTAATATGGCTTAGCTGCCTACTCTGTGGATTAGTAGCATTCTAGGCACACCACAACCAATATTTTGAGAACTACCACATAAAAGTTCACCTTGTATGTGCGCTGTCCTGAGGGACATGAGCTATTTTAAAAGAAGGTAAAAAATTTAAAAAAATAAGTTAGCTAGCCTTTGAGAAATTTAGACAATGTGGTCTTAGAAACTTAATAAAATGATATTGAGCAAAGCTAACAGATTGTTACCAAAGTACTAACTGAAGATGTAAACACCGGATACTCTACAAAGGCAAGATGACAGCAGACAAGAGACAATGGGTGGAGCACGATGACGTCACTGGATACCCTCTCCCGGGCACCGCAAACTTGACAAGCATTTTACAAAGGGAAGCATACTTTTAATAGTGGTCAAAAAATCAAGCAGGATCATCTGTATCCTTATATATGCATATGATTTGTGCAAGATCGATAAAAGTGAAGTGACTTATAGGACAAAAGATGAACTCAGATTTACTTTTATATTTTACATTAGAACATGATCATTTTTCATAAAATTAGTCAATGTAAAAAAATACACAACATTCTTGAGTAAGGTTAGAAGTTCACGTCATGTGATGCTCAGCAAGATAGCAACACCCTTGTCAGCTCAGCGCCTTGTGTGGCAAGCATCTAGTCACTGACAGCACAGGCATGAGCAAAGGTCACCACTGTGCAGAGGATTGAACTGCGGCTTGAAAGCACGCCAGGGCACGAGAGATAAGAAGGATTGTAGTGCCTTCTGGCTATGGCACGAAAAGCACATCTGCTCATTGGATTCCTTTCAGAAAAACCTGCAAACATCTGAAGCATGGCCACTATATACCAGGTGTGCCGACCTTCTACACATGCATAGGTTTTAAAAAAGAAACCTACATGCTTTTGGTGGAAGCTTCGTGATACATAACTGAAAATATAAATACTGAGTTTACCAGCAAGCATAGTGCCCGGGGCTCCGCCTGCTGCCAGGTTTCACAGCTGTTTTACAGGGCAGGAGTGCTAACATCTAATGACTCTGTCCTTGTTTCCTTTCTGAAAAAAAGCAAACCAAGCCTTCTGTAGCAACCTGCTCCTGCCTTCCTGTCCAGGTCCAGAATCAGGCCTCCGCTTCCTCTCCATATGTCACAGTAGGAAGGCCTCGGGAAAGCTACTTCCTGAACACACACTGCTTGTCCACCCTGCTCCTGACAGCTCAAAAGAGTGATGGATGGACAGATCAGCGAGAGGAAGGTGACCTGAGCTTCAGCTCTTTACAGGACCCGGGGTGACAGGGCAGACCTCAGCCCCGCTGACGCTGACGTGTGGCTATAAGAGGTGTAAAGTCCTGATAAGAAGGCAGCCATCTCTTCCCTCACTGTAAAATAATTGCTGGTTTATCAAAACCAACCTCATGCTTCACCACAGATAGTGTATCTCGTGCTCCTTGGAAATAACAACAAGCAAGAAGAGTTGTCTGCATCATGTGACCTTGTACATCATGTACGCAGTTATTTTCCAGTCTTGGTCATAATTAGTACTTGGGGCCATGTGCCAGGTGGAAACGCAGAACATCCATCCCAGTCTTCCAGGCAACCAGTGTCCTTTTCTAATTTTTAAGCTGCTGTCACTGGACTCTGGCATTTCTTACCCAATTCATTTGCTTTGTGTGTTAATCATATGCAATGAAGATATGCATGGCCAACATTTAAACAGGCTGCAGATCAATTAGCGGTCTTAAGTTTATCTGATTTTTATCAAAGAAGACAGAGCTGTGGGTCGATTGTCAGAGCCTGTGTCAAGTTGACCTTTTCAGAGATGTCTACATTGCCAGTCCCCTGGGCAACTTGTTGTCCCCTGTTAGTCTCTGAATGGCAGAAGTCTGTTCTGCTCAAGCACAAAGTATACACAGATGTCTATATTACATTCTTATAGGTTTGACAGCAACTGCATGTTGTATCTATAAACTGTCCTTTAGCAGTGACACTTCCTCAATGATGATAAGCTAATTTATGCAACTAAATCTCCTTTGTGCAGAAATGAAAGCTAATTGAGTCATTACAAAGTAATTCAGGAAGGAATACCTTGTATAAATTGGCTTACTTTATAAATCCTTCTCAAGTGGTTTTCATGCATCCTAAATGGGACTAAGCAGCTTCTCGGGCAGAAGACATACAGACCAAGCAAGTCAGCTTCTCCGGGGAGCTGTGCAAACATCTTCAGAGTTAGAGAGTGGCCAGAACGAAACAAAAATCAGCTGTGCCAGGCCTACCTGAGGTGTGGGTTACACTGTCCCGACTCCCCTTCCCATGTTCGTCCATCTTCAGCGAAGCAGCGTCCTCTTCCTCCTCTGCAAATGAACACCATCAGTGGCACACTAACAGACCCCGAGCTCCGTTACAGCAGCCACCCCATCAAAGAGCCGGACAAAGTCTACGGCACTGAAATATTACCTTTAAAAGCATGAGACACTCAAGATCCACATTCCTTTGTTAATAACCAAACAGCAACCTCACCAAGGTGTAAGCTGACCTGATGCGATGTAAGATATGCACTAAGGTGCTGCATATTTGTCTTAAATGCTTAGAGAAACTTGTCTGGAGCACCTTTAAATCCAGCACGGCCCTTAAATCTAGTAAAATAACAGCCAGCATTATACAAATATGCTGTGTTAAACTGAGTAGCAGTAACACTACAATAAAAGCACAGTCCCGAAAACATCAAGACAGCACGGGGAAAATGTGTGATATAAAATACAGATAACCTGCAAGTCATCAACTGTCAGACATGTTCATTGGTTTCCTCACTTAATCCTCCCACAAGATGGGTCTTAACACTCCAAGGCAATTCCCCCAAATTAGACTGTGGTTCTACTATGTGCCGCACACCACAGGAGGTAAGGCTTTACAGACAAATGGTTATAAGTCATCACTGTACAGACAAGTAAGCCGAGATGCAGAAGGTGGCAAACTTCCAAAGCACGCGATTCAAACTTGAGTTTGTGGTCATCAACCATGTTTTTATCCTTCCTGCAGTTAGTACTTTGCTCAGATTTTTCCCCCTATACAGTCCAAGCACATTCCCTCCCAGGATATGGAACAAAATAACAAAAAGGTAAATAAGACTTTTTTTTTAAAAAAAAATTTAGAACAGAATCAAACTATGTCTTTTTTACTAAAAAATAGATGTATTACAGTATTACTTTCTCTACTTAAGGACTCATAAAAAACTGAAAAATATTTAATGTAGACTATACAAACAAATGGCATACCAAGAAAAACTCAATTAAAAAATATCCTAACTCAAGAATAATTCACTTATATATAATTGAATTATTATTCAAGAATATATTCATATATAATATGAATATAATTACATATACATATGTATATGTAATATACATATGAAATCAGTTAACGAGTTAAAATTTTTTATTGAGTGTGTGAGAGAGAACATTTGCCAAGAAGGCAAAGGTAATAAGAGCTGACAGCCTGCTGGGGACAGAGACGAGACTGGAGGAAGAGGAGCTAACAAGGGACGTCCCTAATGGGTGGGACACAAGCACCGGAGGAGTGGTACAGGGGAGGTGCAGGGGAGCGTCCAGTCAACCCAGGAACCCATGCGAGACCCCCGCAGAATACAAAGAATTTTAAGATAGATGAGCAGCTCTTTCCAGACCCATAGATGGCCTCACCTTAGAGAACATGGCACAGTCACATTTACAGGACAAAGAAACATGGTATTCTTGGGGAAGAGCAAGATAGGAGAGAATGTGAGAAATGGGGCCAGTTTAGGGTCCATGAACATCTTGCTAGAGTCTTCTGCCCAGTCTGGTGGGCAGTGAGAGCCCTAGGTTTCTAATAGACAGGGTAGGACTGAAATTGCTTTAAAAATGATTATTAGATCCCATTGTCTTAGACAGCCTGGATGGGGGAAGTAGAGAGTCTAGATAAAGAGGAAGGAAGTCCTGAACTGAAGGGGCAGAGGAAACGGGAAGGAGGTGTTGGGAGAGGTGGCGGAACCAGAACCGATAAGCTCTGTGTCTGCCTGCCTAAATATTTTACGGCTCAGGTTTAGAGACTAGCGGACACGTGGACATGCCGTCACTACGAGACTAACCCAGATCATCTGTGCTGCCCGGGGAAGAACAAAGAGTTGTTTGGCAACTGGATAGGGTTAATACCGACAAAAGGGCAACTATAAAGTACTAGGAAAGTCTCCTGTACACTTTAACTAGTGATTAATCAACACCAGGATTTAAAGCAAGCTGCAGAGTTACTGGGCTTAGAAGTCAAATATAAGTGGTTTGAGTTTATATAATTCAACTCAGACAAAATAATAAAAGCTCCAAAATAAGGAGCAGCTGGAACTGTTTGTCTTCATGCTCACTGTGAGTTAACCTCGGTAATTTAATACGGGACACTTCTGTTAACAACCGTCATCTCACTTTGGCTAAGGCTCAAGGACTACTTATCACAAGCGGGTTGTTTATAGGGTGTTCTCACATAAACTCTAAAGGCAGAAATTCACACTTAATTCCACCTCCTCTTTCCACAGATGGTACATTTATTTTTAAAGGTGAAAGTTGGAGCTTGCCTGGCCTTCCTCTTTCCTTCATATCCACTCTCTTCAGCCTGGTCACAAGGGGCAGAGATGCTAAGGGCACTTGTCCTTAGGTAAACAGAGACACAGCTGGGTAGGAAGCACTGCTTTTGACTTTTAAGAAGAAACTGGGATTTAGACTCATCATCCAACGCTAGCATCAACATACCATAAAAATAACTGTAAGAATTAAATGGAAAATGTTCTTGGCAAAGTTAGTAATAAAATTTGAAGAATTTTATTACCACAAATTTATCTATTGTTTATTAAAATGTGTCTATAGTATATGCTAAGGGTTGTACTGATGTGGGAAAACTTTGCCTCTACACAATGCATTATTAAATCATCAGAATAATGACATTAAAATATTTGAGTGCCAATATTTACAGAAAAGTCTCTGTGAGGTCACCTTGTAGGCAGTGCTGTGGAGCATGAGGAGCTCCCGCGACACCGCCTGCCTGCGCTTCAACCGCGACACCGCCTGCCTGCGCTTCAAAGCTGGACTGACATTTTAGGTGAAAGCCTTGTGCAGGCCATCCGTCAAGTTTTCTTAATAAGATTCAACAATTCATTCGTCTTGGCCTAACAATACCAATAGCTTCCACATAAAAGGCAAGCTCAAATTTTGAGTGATTTTAATTCTACAGGAGCACATTCACAATGAATATTGACTGAAGCCTGGCACAAAGGAAGGTGCTGACTAAATCCTGTGAACAAATGGGTCCAAATCAGGAACGTTCTAACGTTCACTTATTAACCGAGAAAACCTCCCCACACCACTAAAAGCTGCAGAAGAATAACCAAAATTCCAGGCAATAATTACCTTCACTCCATATTAGAAATACATATGTTCACATGTTATTTTACTTAGATTTATTATTAAACGTATTTTATTTTCATGCTGAGGCACAATGCCATTATAATACTAATTAATACCTCAAATAGTCAATGTTTGTGGGTTAATATATTCCATTCAACATTTTAATAACAGTAAACAAAAACAGCTCAGCTATGCAGTAAAATCCATCAAACCACACAGATGGTTATAAGGTTTTCATTATGTGGTTTCCATAGCAATCATATTGCAAATCTGGAAGCTTCTTGCAAATAAGCAGCTTGTATTTACATGCCTCTCAGCTGCAGCCCAAAACTCTCCAACGCACCAAGTTATTATTCCAATCACACGGTGTTAGAAGAATCGTCCGGAGGTTGCTTTCTGATCAGACGAGATGAAAATAAAGAAGCTAAGTGCCAAGGATAATCAAATGCAGTCAGCACCTGCTAATCAGTGTGTTCTAGAAATGTCTGGTAGTCAGAAAAGGTTACTCGAAATCCTGTCAGAAAGAGGAAACTTCCAGAAGCCTTCAGCCTCACACAATCCTGAAGCCTAAGTGCAGCCACTTCTCTTTCAGTGGTCGCTTGACCTCCTTCCTGGACTGAGGAAGAACAGAGTCAAGTCTTCCCAAATCTTTTTAGGAAAATCCATGTTTAGAAATGCTTCCTGTGAAAAAGCTGGGACCTCCCCTCTCCTTTACACTAATCTATTTAATTTGAAAACTGACCCAGTTTTCTAGCAGATGGATTAATACCCTAAAAAGGACCACAAATCTGGGCAGCTATGTGATATTTGTAATACTGCTGCTTCTAGCTTACTAATGTTCTTACTTTTAGGATAACTAATATAAAAAATGCTTAATACACTATGCTTGAGAAAGGCTACAGACACTTGGTTAGCACCGAGGCAAGGCAAATGTGTTCAGTAGCCAAGCGCTGCCTTTACTGTCTCTTCCAGGGAAAGGAAGGCGGGCAGAGCATGAAACTTATTGACTCACACAATGGTTAGGTTTTTCATGGAGAGTGCTCCCGGTTACTGAATTACAATGTATTTTAAGCTCAACTGGTAGAGTATAAAACTCTTACAAAGTATTTTAAAAGAAAAAAATTATTCTCTGAAACAGAGATTCAGTTTGGATCACTGCTTGCCCAGGTTTCACTTGATGATGTAATCATGTGTTTTTCTCAAGAAGAGCTAATACTGATTGCTTAAACAGCCATACTATCCATGTTTAAATCCATTATGTAACTAAATACTACACTAATTCTATGAGGCAATACTAAGTACTTGTATCCACATTATTTTGTGAATGCAAATGATGAGATTTGTGGAGCCTGAATAACCTGCTCAGGTGACCTCCAGTTAGGACATACACAGGAGAGAGTTAAAGTTGAGGCACATGCTAGGAAGCCATGGTGTCTCTTCTTTAAATTTCATTTAAATTTCAACTTGATGAGGTTACTGTTTAGTAATTTCAAGTACAAGGCTCTGGAAACACACACACACACACACAGAGAGAGAGAGAGAGAGAGAGAGAGAGAGAGAGAGAGAGACTCACCCTTCACTGTATGGTGAATTATTTTCTTAAGTATCTGCTCTTTATGAACATGGAAAATATTTTCACACAGGTGGGCAGGCTAGACACCACCACACACACTGTATCTGAAATCATCTTTCTTTAGTGTAGCTCTGGAAATAAAATAACAATTTGTAATGCCAAACTCACACAGTTTAGCTGTTCCTTGTTCCTGTTTTCCCAGCACTGTCTTCAGCTCAAGTGTTTCACACCCTCAACATCAACACAGGGTCCAGAATTTGGTACAGTTTTTAGTCCGAGCCATAACTGAAAGCAGGCTTGTTTCCACGGCAGCAAGCTTCTTTTCTTAACCCTGACATTAGTAAGGAAACACGCGTACTTGGAAATGGTCAAGATGACTCAGTCCTTCTAGACACAACACCTGAGAACTTCACCTCCACACTGGAGCCATGAGCCTACCTGCATATCTCATCAAGGGCTCAGGCTCTAGGGCACTGTAAGCAAAGTGTCCATCCCTGAGTAGACAGATGTGTAGCAAGTGGGGACTGAAAACACAAAATGACGTAGAAGATGGGAACTATACTGGGGAGGGGTTATACACTTGACTCCTCACCCTGGATTCTCTCTCCAAGTCTGTGGGAAGCTCTGAGGCTGGAGGGAATGTTGTGGCAGAGAGTCAAAAGGAGACATACAGTCGAGATAGACAAGTTTAACAACAAGGGAGAGTGCGTCCAGGAAGGCTTACAAATCCAAAACATTTGGTTACGTATATATGATACTTGAAAAGATGTTTCTATTTAGTGGGCAAACATACACTAAGGCAATAACATTACATGTTGTGTTATTGCCACAATGGATGGATAATCTCACAGGGCTCTATCTGAAGATCAAGAGCGCCAGACCAGTGACGACTACAGAGGAAGGAGAGTCAGTCTTCTCCAGGGACGAGGCTCCCCATAGGTGACCTAATCTCAACCACTCAGCCCTACATATATACAAATGAGCAACCTTAATGACCTTAGCAGGTTGTACTTATAAATTCGTGTGTGTGTTTGTGGGTGTGTGTGTGTTTCAATAATAATTAAATAACAGGTGTGAATTTGAGGAGTAGGGGGGCACAGGAGAAGTTGGACAGAGGAGGAGGAGGCATGAAATGATATAAACATAGTATGCATATGAAATTCTCAAATAAAAAGTCAAACAAAAACTAATAAAAGAATAAAACTAATTTTTATAAGAGATAAAACAAAAATTTAAAACAATACGTGTTTTTATAAAGATACAAGCATGTGCCTAGCCTTTAGTCTTAAACTTCAAAATGAGCAGCTGCGGATGATGGCAGAAGTGGCGGGATCACGTGTGCTCTCCAGGAAACTGGGGGAAAAGTGCCCTGTCGCTGCACCTCTGCTTACTCATGTGACCATACACTGCTTCTGGTCAGTTACCCGTGTGCAGTCCTTAGCAGCAGGGACAGTGAACCTGCCTAGAGCACTCTGAAGACTTGGGGAGAACCACGTGATAGCCAGACTTCTCAGGGGAAAAAGAAGGGAGACCAAGACGAAGTTCATTACCTTAGCAGTGAGCTATTCTTTCTCAATAATTTCTGAATTTAGCAACCAATAAGACCAACATGAAATTTAAGGCACAAAACAAGCAATAGTTGCCCAGTTGTACAATCAAATTAGGTTAAAAGCTACTGACTTGGATATTCTGGACTTAAACAGTTTAAGATGAAAATGTCAACATTGTACCACAAATGAAAAGGGAAATGCCACTAAAGTATAATAAATTTGTGTTATATTAAAACTAATATTTAAACAAAATTTTGAAAATAATGCTTTTTTAAAAACTCAGACATTGTATATTTTATATTATACTTGGAATGGTGAGGAAAAAACTCAAGCTCAAGCAAAGAACTCACCAGATGGAATTGGGAAAAAAAACTGAAGGGAAAGAAATCCTAGATATTTGTTCAGTTTCCTCACTTCACTAAGGGGGCAGTGGGGATGCTGAATGTCTGGATGAAGGACACACAGCCTGCACTCTCTGCCACCTTCCATGCGAGTGGACCATGGATGTTCTAACCATGGCGTCCGGCCATGCCGCTGCTTCAAAGCCAAAGTGGTGTTTTGATGTGAAGTGGAAATTTAGTTGTCGGAGAAGGCAGATAATTAGGAAGGTGGATCCGATGATTACGTGGAGACCATGGAAGTCTGTTGCTATAAAGAAGGTGGATCCGTAAATGCCGTCTGAAAGTACCCCTCTGCTTCAGAAGCACTGTACTATCGACAGGCAAATAAGGCAGGCGAGGAAAGAAACAGCTTAAAGATGAAGTTCTGAACCGGGCAAGATGGCTCATGCCTGTAATCAGAATTCAGAGGACCAAAGCAGGAAGATGGTTGTGAGTCTGCACCCAGCCTGGGCTACAGTGAGCTCTAGGCCAGCCTGAGCTACAGTCTTAAACCAACTAATCAAACAAGTTTTAATAGACCAGATCCTTTCTTCCTACAGGAAACAACTGTGTCGCTGCCGCAGCTCCTCAGTATTCTGGGTCTGAGTTTTATGAACATGGATCCTGATGTAAGAGAAGATTCTTTGCTGCCTTATAAATTTGTTAAAAATTCAATGCTAAAAATTTTCTTAACCAAACAAAGTTGAATTAAATGATTTCTGTTATAAAAAGTTCTTTTTGACCCTGAATTTCTAACATAAAGTTCCTTTTTAATGTAAATTAACTTTTTCTTATTATCCTAATTATAAAAAACATTATCTACACATGGCTATAATATAGAAAAATCGCAATAATTGAGAAGAAAAGTTAAATTTTAAAATTATACTGATTTAAACATAACCACTATTGATATCTTGTAGGCCATGATTATTTAGTAAGGTTTCCTCTTTGAAAAAAAAATCATTTCATTAAGAATATCTTGGGGCTAGGGAGATAGCTCAGTGGTTAAACGCACCGATTTCTCTCCTAGATGACCCAGGTTCAATTCCCAGAACCCACATGGGCAGCTCACAATTCTGTGTAACTCCAGTAATAAGGGATCCAACACCTTCACACAGACATACATCAGGAAAAGAATAGCAATGCACTTTGAAAAAGAATATCTCAAATGCATATGTATTTCATTATTCCTATACATTTCTTTTCCGAAATGTGTATGTTATTTATAAATTATTTTACATCCCTTTTTAGAAAATAAATTGTCAATGTAGGTTTTCAAATTTCATGAAGCAAAAATACTACCTAATCCTAATTAAGTTAGTGATTAGATTATTTAACTATAATGTAACTATCTCATTTGTTCTTCAAGTGCCTACAGTAATCTCCATTAAAAAGTAGACTTACTAATACAGGGCTCACACCACACAGCTCTGGCTGCTGCTTCCATGTCATGGGCACCATTCTTACTTAAATGGCTGACAATCTACAGTTACCAAAACTTGAGAATCAGGTAGCCACTGTCATAGAAAGAAAGTGAATGTGGTGTTTTTGGAGAAATAAAGGACAGCATTTACTTCCAGTGATAGAGTTGAGACTTTCATGCAAACACTACAGTTTTAGAAACTTGCACCAGCACTGTAAGCCACTGATAGGCTGCAGCACTGAGAGCCGTCCCTGCTGAGGCAGTAGTAACAAATACACTTGGACAACTGTGTCCACATTTGGGTTCTGAATAATGTAGTGAACCAGCACTTTCCAAATGCCAAATGTCTGGTGACACAGACTCACACAAGGGGAAGACAGACTTCTCAACTTCCATGTGAAAAAGTGTGGAAGATTCCCTGATGTCTTCAGACCCACCCGCACCCACGCTTCTACGGTTGCCTGTGGAGTCTGGGATCAGTGATAGGAAGATGTAGAATGAGCTGCAGAGCCATCCCAGACTCCCTTCCCTGCTCTGGGTGACATCACAGCAAACTAAACGTGGGAGCAGATGTGGGAGTCTAACTCTTTCGTTAGAGAGACTTTCAGGAGCTGTAGCAAAGGCAGAGCACGCACTTTCCCTCTCACTAACTGTGAGGGGCAAAACCCCAGCGTGTAATAAGTTTATCATTATGATTTTAAAGTTCATTTAAAAATAAACGTTCTTAGCTGGGAAGTAGTGGTGCACACCTTTAATTCCAGCACTTGAGAGGCAGAGGCAGGTGGATCTCTGTGAGTATGAGGCCAGTTTAGTCTACAGATCGAGTTTCATGACAGCCAAGGGTGCATAGAGAAACCCTGTCTTGAAAAACAAAAACAGAAGAGGAAAAAAACCATTAAAAATGTCTCAGTTTTAGTTCTGATACACCAAACACTGAGCAGCGTAGCCTTCCCAAACGAAAGCTCCTGGGAGTCTCAGCCATTCTTACACCTCCTGAGGGACCCTTTAACACACTCTTGACTTTTACGTTTAAGAATGCTGCCCTGTATTTTCCGGAGTAGGCTTAGTTAAATATCCAAACAATATTCATCCACCATAAGAAAAAAATTACCTTGCCAACCTAGAACACTAACCATTATTTTATGTTTCCCAAGCACGCAATCCCAGGACTGAATTATATTATACTGTTGACTCATACCGAGCTGGTAAGTAAAATCTCTTTGTGTTTTTTTTCTTTTCCTACAAAGCCAAGTCTTTCCTTTCTTACATTTTTGCAACTAGACTTTGGAGCGAAAGAACATCCTATAATATTTGCCTGATTAGATTTGACCGCTGGCATTAATCAATCGAGAGCAGACCTGTATCTTTCCTTCCAAGGCAATGACCACAGTGAATGACAAAGTCACAAAATCAATGAATTAATACCAGTGGGCACAGTTGTAGACTCGGTTTCCCTGTGAGAGTCCTGGTCACCAGCTCTACTAAAGCTCTTCACTGTCTATTATTTCTGTGAATCTTACTGAGCCCAAATAATCAGGGTTTCATCTTCCAGGTGGCAGAGGACCCTGGACACCCGCACAGAAGCGTCTTCTGATCTGCCATCTGCTTCCAAGTCTCAGGTGACCTGGAATTTACAGAATCCACTACAGTGAGCACCAGGTGTCCTCTTCAGGACACTTCTGAGGAGGGAAGGGGAGGGGGGGGGTCACAGCAGCTTAGCTCTACCTTCCTCCTAAGCTCACTCCCCAGCAAGCACAGCAACCCTCTTGAAGTCTATCTCAGTTAACCCACTTTCAGACACTACAAACTCCCTTTTTTTTCTTTTTGGTTTTTAAAACAAAGTTTCTCTGTGAAACAGTCCTGGCTGTCCTGGAACTCACTTTGTAGACCAGGCTGGCCTTGAACTCACTGATATCTGCTTGCCTCTGCCTCCCAAGTACTGGGATTAAAGGTGTGTGCCACCACCACCTGGCAAGACACTACAAACTCCTAATCCCTACAAACATTCAAACTTTTATTATAAGACTCTGCGTACTTCTAACGCCTCTCTGGTTCTTCAACAGGCAGTTCAGAGGCTCCATTTTCAATTCCTCTTGTGATGTAGTTTCCCCTTGGCCAGAACCAAATACAAGTCCTACTGATCTTGAAGACATGGCTCAATCAGTCTCACAACCAGGAAGCTGTCCCTTCAGCCAGCAGGCAATTAGCCACTGTTTCCTGTGTGCTCCCAGACACACAGAGATCTACATTAGTGGCCTGCCCGCTGCGAACGTTTGTTTCCTTCAGGCATGACCTCCACAGACTGGCACAGGGGTGGGGTGAAAAAGAATGCTTGTTGAAACAAAGTTAAATGGATTTGGCTAGCTAGACATTCCTCTTGAGCTTCTGTACTGCTTGCTAATATTAGAAATCAGATAACATAGTTTTTATTATACTGATCATAATCTGTAAATTTCAGGTATTTTCATAGGTCTCTTCAAAAGCTGCATACATTAAACACATTCCAGCACAAAGAAACTGATGCATTTTCATCCCCTGACCTTTCTCCCTCACTGAGTTTGTTTATAATTAAAACCAAATGGAAAGTTAAAATGCTTGTGGGCTTTAATAGTATTCATTTGTGTCTATTCTTTGTTGTTTTGGAACCTGACATCTAAAGTTCATCAAAGGTATCCAGTTGATGGCTCAGCTTTCCCCACTGGTTACCATAGGTTTACGATGACAACTACCTTTGTCCGTTTCTCCTCCTTAACGAGACTGGGTAGAGTTGAGCAGTGTCCCTAGTCCCTATTTATTTCCCATATCCTTCAGCTCCACTCATCTTCAGTGTTACTCTCACCTGTAGCAGCTATCTGAAGAAGATGTGATAGCATAACTATTTTATTACCTCATTTCTCTCTATGAAGTACTATTCTCTCTCTCTCTCTCGCTCTCTCTCTCTCTCGCTCTCTCTCTCTCTCTCTCTCTCTCTTTCTCTCTCTCTCTCTCTGTGTGTGTGTGTGTGTGTGTGTGTGTCTGTGTTAGTACATGTAAACAGGTGTTAGTGCACGGAGGTCATGAACAACTTTGTGTCTTGGTTCTCACCTTCCACTTTGTTTGAAATAGAATATCTTGTGTAAATCATGCAATCTTCCAGGAATCCTCCTGTCTCCACCTCCTATGCAGAAAGGAGCACATGATACCCCCTGTGACCCTGCGTGGCTTCTTGGGACCCATTGATCCTCAATGTCAAGTGCTTTACTCATTAAATCACTCTTACCCCTACATATATTTTATATCAGTCCCTCCTGGTTGAAGGCTCCAAATTTATAATATCAGAAAAATCAACCATCCTAATTAGAGCCGATTAGGCACTCTTAGTCCCTCAGTTCTCTGGGCTTAGCTGGCTATGTCCAACTATGACAGCTGCCGGTGCCTAGAAGGCCGCAGTCCAGGGGATAGGAAGGATCAGGCACACAAGAGTGAATATTTAATATCTGTAAAGCAAATAACAGCCCTACTTATACTTTTCCATTGCTGCTGCATGCTTTCACTGCAGTATGTAACGTCTAGTCTGAGGCTTCATGCTTGTTGCCTACATGTGCTGTTCCCCGAGTGCTGGCTCTAAAGGCTTCAACAGGTATCAGAAAGACCTAGGGGGTCTTTGTAAAAATCCAGAGCCTGTGACCCATACATAAAGATTCTGTTTCACTAGATTTGGGAGAATCTTAGAATGTGCAAGTTGCCATCCCATGCTGCTGGCCCAGGGACAAGACTCTGCGAGCCTGTTACCTGCAGCCATATCTCCTTACACATGACTTTACAAAGCTGACTGTTCTACAGTCAGAACTGTACCTTAGTTGGTAGAGAGCTGGCCTAGCATGCATGAAGCCTTGTATTTGAGCCCTAGTACTTCATAAAGCAGACATGGTGAAGCATGCCTCTAGGATCAGCACTCAGAAGGTGGAGACAGGAGGATTACAAGTTCAAGATCATCCTCGGCTATGACCTTATCTCAAAAAAAAAAAAGTTCAGTGTTCTATTATCATTTGAATATAAGTTAATCAGAATTTTATTATTTACCTTTTAAATATTATTTACCTTTTAAATTTGAAAACATAATATGCCTCACCAAACAGCAGCAAAGTAAAATTAATTATAGTAAAATGACTAAAGCAGGAATTTGTACCACTTACACTTTCAAGAAAGTCAAAGGAACGACATAAACACAAACGAGGGTTGTGTTCCGCAAGCCACTGCCCTCTTTCACTAACTTTATGGGTTCAGCTAAATCACACTTGCTCAACTTCAGTTTTCTCATCTGGAAAACGAACATTACAAAATGAGATAAAGTGCCCAATGTACTGTACACTGCGGAGCAGATTTATAGCAGTAGTCATTATAAGAATCATCTCTGGATGTATTTACTATGTGCGAAGACTCCTAGGCACTTCGTACTTTTATATCATTCAATCCTCAAAATCCTTTGAGGAAGATACACTATTATTCCCATTTCCCAGATGAAGAAATAGAGGCATATAAGCAGTTCAGCAACTGGTGCAGCAAACACAACTGGAGGAACAAGTGGCGGGATGTGAACCTGGGCTGTCTACTTCCAGAGCCCAAGTTCTTCTGTCAGTGTGGACTCTACATATATCACTTATTCATATACTTGCCAGTGAACCAACCAGCACTTTAACCTTCTGATGTGACATGGAACTTACAAGAAGAATAATCTCATGGCGTCATATTGACATATATTCTTGTTTTTAACACTCTTCGGTGACAAAGTAACATAGCTAACTGACAGTTACATATCCTCCCTAAAAGTAGTGTCCTCTGCTGAGAAACAGAAGAGTCAATTTTGTAATGGCCACAGAAAATGGGAAGTGTGGCATTTGCCCCTTACATTTTTCTTTCTCTTGGAAAGCAGCTTGCAAATGGAAAACTCGCGTTCATCACCTCCCTCCCAGAGACTGAATATGATGGAAGACAGAGAAGGCCAAGCCCTGTAGCAGGCAGAGCTGAGAGCAGCTTCCATCCTAGCCAGGAGTCCAGGGAGCCTGATCAATCCTGAAGAAGATAGTTATAGCTCTTCACTAGAGTTGACTGAAGTAAGACACAAAAAAACGCAGCAAATTAAAAGCACTTTACGGAACACAAAGAATAGAATTCTCAAAATGAAGATTTACACGGACCTAGGAGGGGCTGTGCACAGATATTCAGAATCACAATTAAGGAGTTTTCAATTCTAAGGTAAAAGGCATTTTCATGGCATGGAGATAAATTTGTTATGAAGCATTTTATGATGGCCAGGAAAGAGAAGACATCCCAGAACCACAGTGTTTCTGTAGAATGGGGCTCCCCCAAAGAAGCAAGAAAGAACTGGAGGGAGGAAGGGAATTCAGGCACACACAGCTCATCTGATGGAGGGCTCCTGCAAAACGGGATCTGATATTCTTCTAAGCATACAGAATAAAAGTCCAAGCTTAAAAAGTAAAACCCGAGTTCAGGTTTTGGCTCCCTAAAGGACAGGCTGAACTTTCATTTGGAAGTTTCTCGTCCTTGGATTCCAGAAATAAAGCCAACATAAACAAAATGTTTTATGTAAAAGAGCCAAGGCATTTTTAATGTACATGACAGGCAAGCTGTAGCTGATTTTTTTTCAAGGTCACACACAGCATTTCAGAGTAGGAAATTGAAGTAAACTTCAACTTCCCAGTCTGCAAGGACAAATCCCTGCCGCTTTAGGGACCAAGGGCTGAACACTGTCCGGATTGCACAACCAACCCTTCCCCTGCGCTCCAATATGAGAAAGTGCTCTTGCTTCCCTACCCTCAGACTATATCTGTTTAGAGACTACTTTTTAAGGTAAGTATGACTTTTAACAAACTTATCTTGGCGCTTTTGTTTGATAAAATGTTATGCTATAATTATGGACTTTATTTCCATCTAATTAAATAATGTAATCAAATATGTAACTTTAATGGCCTGTCCACTGTCATCTTTAGAGGACCATTCAAAGTTTATTGTCCTTGCTTAGAGTGGATCATCAAATTAAAGACGATACATAAAATAACAATATGAACTCTCCTGAACTACTTAGCCTACCTAGAAGACTGATGTTGACTCTCCAAATGCTGTCTAATTAATCATGGGACTTAGTAACTCCCATTCTGCCTGGAGAAAAGTAGTTATCGGCCAGTGGTTACAGAATTCAGGTAGCTTTGTTAAAAATGGTTTAATCATGTGACCCTTTACTTAGCTTTGAAAAACAATTTCTGGATTAAAAAAAAAGTCAAGAAGAAAAATTATCTCAATATAGTCCAGTGCAGTGAGGAAATACAATATAGGATTTGGCATGTGTCCACAGGAAAAGTCTGGCTTCCAGATGCTTCTTGCCAACCTACAGCGGATCCAGTAATGTTTAAACAACTGACAGTGTACACGCATAGCACTGATGATATAGGGACCAAAACTCTGCAGGAGCTTGTCTCATGAGCATTTCCATAGACTGAAAAGTAAAATCCAAACAAAAAAATCACAGACACACACTACACAGTTCACTGACCAAAAGATCCAACATGCACAGAAGCTTTCTTTATAGCATGCAGATGCCACTAAATTAATTAGGACCTACATAAGGCATATCACCTCAACAAAGCAAAACATCTCAATATTTCTATTGTATTAGTCCTTGAAAATGAGAATGTAACCATGAAATAACTGCAGCAAACAGACAATTGTCTCCATAGCTCACTCATTATAATTTTATTATATAATATCCAAACTGAAACAAACTTGTCTTTCTCTGCTTGTCCAAAGGGACAGATTGACTTGTGCCTGGTGGTCAGCGGCTGCGGTTTAAATGTGACTCCCTAGAGCCTGGGCCTGTCGATAACATGTACTAGTTTGAATCAAATAAGATTGTATTTGACTATTTTTGACCTCCCCAAATTGTACTTTGTAAGATTTGAGGTTAAAATGAAAATTTTGATAGGGAATTTTGACAGCAAGTGGCAGCTGAACAGTCTTAAACATGAAATGTCAATGTTTCTTTATAACTGGCCATTAAGTGTATTATGAACTCAATAGTCTTTACAAACAAGAATACACTGAGTAAAATCTGCATTTACTATAGTATACATTCAAGCATAAACAAATATTGTTACTTTTTAATATAAAACTGTCACAGATTTAGCCAACAGTGAAGAAGCCACGATATAAATAAAATTAGTTTGTGTGATTCTTTTTCCTATCCCCAGATGACACGTTTCTCTGAGATGATATTCTCTCTCTTGATACCAAACAACTTCTGTCACATAATGTTTATATCATGTGAATTTTACAAATGCATAGTAAAACAAAACAAAATAACAACAACAAAACAGGTTTGATTTTCTGGGAGAAAAAGATTGATCGGCACAAGAAAACAAATAAGTTATTTAAATTAGGACTTCAGTTAATTGCAATATCAACTCCATTTTTACAAAATATTCCAAAATCACCACATTGGTCTGACCTAATAAGATTTCAGATGCAAATATTTATTACTCTTAAGTGTTTAAAGCTAAAGCCTGCATGTAGATCTGGATGTTTACTATAGTTTCCCCCCCACCCCCCGAGACAGGGTTTCTCTGTAGCTTTGCAGACTGTCCTGGAACTAGCTCTTGTAGGCCTGGTTGGGCTCGAACTCACAGAGTTCTGCCTGCCTCTGCCTCCTGAGTGCTGGGATTAAAGGCGTGTGCCACTACCGCCTAGCTAGTTTTTTTTTTTTTTAAATAACAAAAATATCATTTGTACTCTAAACTGTATCAAGAAGCCATTTCGGTTAACTTACTTCATAAAGCCAACAGACCTATTGAGATCTCTTCTATCACAAATCTAAAAAGGATTTCTTTTTGTCAAGATATAATATTAAGAACATAAAGATCGTTGGTGCTCAAAAACGATATATCTAGCATGGAGCCCTTCCTATAGTAAGCATGCAAACTTCTGCATACCTAACTTGAATTAAAGTTTATAAATCACATTTATTTATAATAAAATCTCTACAGCAGGGTCTTTGCAATAATCAATCAATTACTCATGATGAAGAATGTAACCTTTAGCAGCAATATGGTCAATGACCAAACTGAAACAAACCTGTCTTCCTCTGCTTGTCCAGAAGGACAGACTGACTTGTGCCCGGTGGTTAGAAGCTGCGGCTTAAATATCTGAGACAAAACTTTGGACCTGAGATGAACAGAGCTTCAAGTGAGACCTCCACCTCTCCAAGAAAGCTATCAGGAAGCCTTTTGCCTTCCAGATCTCTGGAAAATGTTGGGCTTCCTGAGGAGTCAAAACCTCAAGATTGTACAATATATGATTCAAATGTCTACAACCTCAAGGACGGTGTTCCCAAGCCAAGAAACTTGACACCATTGTGAAACCCTTGAGGCTCTGGCAGTAGCAAAAGCAGAATCGTGGAGCAAAGCCTCCAGAACCAAGGTACACAGGCCTCCCAGAGGAGTGTAAAAACCTGGCAAGTTACAGCACATGGACGAAGAGGAGCAGCCAAGGAAACATGCAATCCCTGTGTGGCCAGCTCTACTAAAAGTTAACCCAGAATGCTTAAACACAGGAATTAGGGAGAAGGCCAGCGAATGTAAATCTTCATGTTCAAGACCTTTGCCAAGCTAGAGATGCAAACCACAAGATTATTAGCTTGGCCCCTTTGTCTTCCCCGAGGAAGGATGGATCCCATGCGAATATCTTCTAGGGCTTTGGACCATCTCTTTTTTAATGTCTCAAGCAATGGAGTTTCTTTCATCATGTCCTTTGTCCTTTGGAAAGTTTCTCTCTCTTTTTTTTTTTTCTTTAAGAGAAGCAAAACCAAAAGTGGCTTTAAATGTTAAGGCTATTTGATAGTATTTTTCAAATACTCCTATTTATAAACCCTCTCTTGAAAGCTTCCATGAATAGACGCCCCCACTTTGGTTCTAACAATGAATGTGTAATGATCTGGTATCCTCCAGAGACAACACTAGTTGCCTACGTCTCAGTGTGTTTAAGGCATCTTTGTTTTATTAAAGCCTCTGTACATTTTTTTTTCTTTTCTGGTTTTTTGAGACCGGGTTTCTCCATAGCTTTAGAACCTGTCCTGGAACTCACTCTGTGGACCAGGCTGACCTCGAACTCACAGAGATCCAACTGTCTCTGCCTTCCAAGTGCTGGGATTAAAGGCGTGCATCTCCACCACCTGGTTAAGTCCCTGTACTTTCTCACACTTTCATCTCATGCTCTAACGGTGGTATTTACAGCCACATGGGTGTTCAGACAGGCCCCTTTCATAATCTCATCTGTGGCCACAGGCTTGGTTTGGAACTTTGCTCCTTATCAGTTTCTCCTTGGTCTTCTGTTACATTCATTCTTGGTTAACACATCTCACTAACCCTATCAATACTATACACTAGCACAGTGCCTGCTTGATGAAAAATTGTCATGTGTGTCACATGACTAATTGAACTGAATTAATAAAAAATAAGTTTATTCTTTCTACTTTTCTCATTTCATATTTTACTTTTCCAGCTTTCCCTTGCTCACTGATTAGAACAGATAACCTTTTCCCAATGCCTTTAAGTGAATGCTAAGCTGTCAAGAAGGAGTAAATAATAACTGGGCTCAAGTCTTACGTATCTCTGCATGCTTTGGGCTACTTTCATTTATGCCTATGTTTTACGTGATATAGGAATAGGAAATATTTTATTTATTTTTAAATATTTATTTATAGATTTTGTTTTGTTTTGTTTTTCAAGACAAGGTTTCTCTGTGAAGTCCTGGCTGCCCTGGAACTCACCCTGTCAACCGGGCTGGCCTCAAACTTAAAGATCTACCTGCTTCTGCCCCTAGTGCTGAGATTAAAGGCAGGAGCCCCCTCCAACCCCTGACTTTATTTATGGATGTTAATCACCTTGACATACCTAGTCAGGATGTTTCCAGGAAGCTCTGAGTGAGCTGTAAGACAATTTCAGAGAGAAAGGATGATGGAGCCAGGCACGAGGTTATCTGGTGGCTGAGAGGATGCAATGGGCCATGTGGGAGCCGGCACGGGCTTTGTGGGCTGTGAAAGGAACTCAGCTTAATGGAAGGGAAGAGTGAGGAAGAGACTGTGGAAAGGGACTGAAGCCGGCCATGGCTGTTCCTAGGACATCCTCCTCCAAGAATGCCCAGGAGAAGCAACGCCTAAGTATCTCTCTAGTCACTAGTAACCGCCTTCACTAGCACCCAAGCTGCTTGCTTGTGTGACTCTCACATCTCAGCTTTTAAACAGGAAACATCATTTGCAGCCGTTATATCAGATTCTCAGATGGTAGCATTCAAAACTCAGTTAAGGTCCTGTGCTCAACACATCTTCTCTTCCTATTGCCGTTAATGAGTGAGTGGGCACAGAGAAGAATGTCATTTCCTGGGAAATGCTTCATTTAAGATGACTAGTACCCCAAAGGGGCTGGTAATCCAAGTCGGTCCTGCTGCTAAGAGTAGATGATCTATCTTTAATGGCACAAAGGACTGGTGAAACGAGGGCTTTGCGTCAATCAGTGTACTTTATTACATATTCACGTGAGACTATGCTCCCTGGGATGGTGATGTTAAAGTTCAATGAAGCTTTGGGCAATCAGGCAGGTTTCAATATTGACAGCATACAATGTGGTGATCATTCTTTTAGGTTTCTGTGATAATTGATGCTATCTGGGCAAGAATTCTCCTAAAGATACCTTCTTGGTTTCTCTTTAACTAATACGTCCACTAACTAGAGGCTTTGTATTGCTGAAGATACAGTTTCTGGAATTCTAAGGAAGAAGATAATATCTAAGGGACATGTTAAGCAACACAAGGCTTGCTTCTTGCCTTGGGGCACTTAAAACATCCATTTTTATGTTTGCCAAATAGCTGTATGAAAAGTAAAATCACAAGATTTATACAACAGCAGAAAAAAAAAAGTCACCCAGTGGTGTGTGATTCATTCTGAAGCAAGGGTGCTGTGGAAGTCTGGAGAAGTAGGCCAGCACAAGCTGGACAGACAGCAGAGGCTTTCTGTGTGGGTGCAGTTTGACCTGGCCTAGATGAAGCGAACACAGTAAAGAAAAAGCGACCATCCTGCCATGCAGAGGAGAGGTGAACAAACCTAAGCTGGGAAAGGATGGGGCCTGAGGGACACTCATTCAGCTGGTTGGAACTGGAGAAGCACCGCATCCCCAAGACTGGCCAGACTGTGAGCCTTCAGTCAGACTGCAGAAGACCCCTGAGGGCAAAGGGAGGGATGTGCGCTCTACCTACAGTCGGCAGACAGCCCTTCTTCACATGTGAGAGCAGCAGAAATATGTTCCGTAAGAAATATCCAAACTCCCTTTCTCTTGAAAGTGTTTCCCTCGTGAAGTGATCTCCGAAGGAGTTTTGAAGTTTGTAGGCATTATCTCTGTGCTTAGATCAGATGTTCTGGATACACCCAGAATGCCAGTGGGTATGATAATACTGCACTTATCATTATATATGCCAGTGTGTGGTACTGTGCTATCCTATACTTATGAAACACTGGAAAGTAGCCCAAAAATATACAGAATTGTAACATTATCTTAGTTTTTCATAATGGAATGAGCCGACTACAAATCTCTACCCACCTGGGTTAGAGAAAACTGCTATTTTTATACTGTTAAAACAGAATGGCATGGTAAGTACACAGAACCTAAAGAACAGTTTTTCATTGTTTCTGATGCAGTGACCGTGAAGACTTGAGACAGGTGTGGATGGAGAAAATATTGCAAGGCGTATTGACATTAGACTTTAAAACTGGAAAGAATAATGAGTTTTCTTAAGTAGTTAGATTTCTTGAATTTGTGTCTATAATCAACTACGGTGTATGTGTAGGGAAGAACTTGGGCTTTCTCTATTTTCCAGTTTTACCTAAGAGGTTTCCATTTAAATGTCATCTTCTCCTTGGGTATGGAATAAAATAGTTATTTCTTCTCAAGCCATCCTCTTACCTTCCTTCTTGGCATTCTTATTATATATAATCTGTAATGAGTTTTGACACAGGATGTCATTTTGTAGACCAGGATGGCCTAGAATCCACTATCCTCCTGCCTTAGCTTCCAGAGTACTGAGACTGCAAGTACTATATGCCCAGATCTATAATTATCGTTTTTGTTTTGTTCTTTTCAAGACAAGATTTCTCTGTGTAGTCCTGGCAGCCCTAGAACTTGCTTTGTAGACCAGGCTGGCCTGGAACTCAGATATTCACTGCCTCTGCCTCTGAGTGCAGGGATTAAAGGGAGGAGTCACCACTGCCCAGCATATTGTTATCTTAATAAAAAGTAAGTCCATCTTTTCTAGGCCTAAATTTCCTGTACTCACATGAGAATCTGGCACCCAGTGGGCTTTTAGTAAATACATGTAGAATGATGGAGCCACATAGCAACAAAATGCATGAAGAGAAGGTAAGATGCAAAGGTGTAAAAAAAGGTGCTCCTGGTCAGAAAATGCAGATACATAATAAAGACACATTTGGACAAAAATAAACCTCTGAATGAGTCACAGTGTGTTTTAAAATTTTACGCAGGCTTGGGAGAGAGAAGAAAAAGAGTACAGTGATAAAAAGAAATAATTTCAAAAAATAAAACAAAGTATTTAGAGAGACAGTAAAAGTAATATAAAAGAGTACAGACAGTCATAGATCAAAGGAGTAAAAAAAAATAAATCACATAAAAAGGGAATATACACAGAGAATCTGAATTATGCATATTATTGTGTTTTCTTTGACTGTTTTGATTGCAGAGAGACATTTGACTCTGGGGGCTGCTAAGCTAAACCAACATATATATTTTAAAGGTGTTTTGACTTCAAAATTTGGGTCTAAGGATATGTTACTTTGGAAAAGAGGTTCTGCTTTTGTTTCCACAGAAGATGAGAACCTGTGGACTCCTTCTAGGCTAATATGGTTTGATAGAACAAGACCCCCCTGAAATGTCTCTGTGAATCCTAAAAATACTTCACCCAACAAACAGTAGGAAGCAGTCTGGAGAAAACTGTGCCCAAATTCCCAATGGTCACAATCAATTTATATTTAAAAAAAAAGAGCAGGGGAGGGATATGATGTAGAGATGAATACTCTGCAAAGTTATGGATCTTGGTCTATTGATTCAAATTTAAGGTTAATTTTGCTATATGTATATTTCTACTCTTGTTTAAGGTATTATATTTATACAGTTCATTAAAAAATATAATGTATAGTTAAAATTACAGATAAATAGTTATTTATAATAGTCAAACTTGTAATCATATTAGTTAGGTTTTCTAGATATACAAAGATATATTTCAGTTAGATAATCTTCAACATGTCACAGACCTACAAAATATGGCATTTAAAATGTTTTAAAAACTTAGACTTTTCTTAACAGTGAGACATGTCTGCTTCTGGCAGCACCAATTACTTCAGAGAGATTGATGGGCATTGAAGAAACCTGCTATGAAATTTGCCTTCAATGTGACAAGGCTAGACATTTGGGCAAGAAACTGTTCTTGCCTGGACTGCCTGTTGGTATGCTGTATAAATTGGACATGCAGGGCCCATAGAAAAATGACTGTTGAACTTGTCAAAAGGTGAGACAGTCCTACAGGGTTCCTGATTCATGAAAGAGTCTGTCAGACATTCTGCAGGACAAAGTCTGCCAGATATTATGGGCCTGTAGGCTGAAGATGGATGCCCCAATATTACAGAAGAACTTTGGATGACTGTCCAGGCAGCAAGATGTCTCTGTTAATTCTAGAGTTTTTGAAGTTGCTTACAATGCATTTCCTGTTTACTTAGATAATATTATATCCTTCTGGGGTCTTTGATGAGGCTGAAGACTAGATAGCTATAATTATAGTTTTCTTTAGTTATGATAAAAGATAAATTAGATATAAAACCTTAGACTTACAAAGATAGGATAGATGATAGAGTATTTCCTTAATTTTTCACATGTAAATGGACTAAATATTGTAACTGTAATTCTTGTTTGATACATGTTTTGTTATACGTAATTTTACTATGTTAAAGTAAAAACTATTCTTTTTTATTTAGACAGAAAAGGGGAGATGATGTGAGAGTCCCCTCTGTAGGTTGTGAATATGTTTTATTACCACTGGTTAATAAAGAAGCTGCTTTGGGCTATGACAGGGCAGAATATAGCCAGGCTGGAAGAGATATATAGCAAGAGTAGGTAAAGTCAGGGAAACGCCATGTAGTTGCCAAAGGAGAAAGGCCAACCACTGAGGAAACAAGACATGTAGAAAATGAGGTAACACCATGGCCTTGTGGCAATACACACATATTAAGAGAAATTGGTTAAAGATTTAAAAGCTAACTAGAAATATGCCTGAGTCATTGGCCAAGCAGTGTTGTAATTAGTATTTCTTTGTTATTATTTGAGTCAGGGTGGCTGGGAAATAAACAAGCATTCTCTACTTACAAGTCACTTCTAAAGAAATAAAAGTTCATCCAGAAAAGAAATGATTTAAAACAAGCAGTGACTGAGCACTGGTGCTCACTGGAGTGCTGACTGCTCATGGCTACATTTGGGGTCTAAGAAGTCCCTGCAGGCTCCCTTATTTGAAAGACTAGTCTCCAGTTCGTGGTGCTGTGTTGAGAATGTGGTACCTTTGGGATGTGAGACCTAGCTAGTAAAAATGGATCGTTGCGGGCGGGTGTGCTGAAGAATGGGGCACTGAAGGTAACATCTGAGTCTGATTTCAACCTGAGCTCTCTGCTTCCTGTCTGTAGCCACTGAGTGAACTCTACTACAAGCTACTGCTACCAAGCCACCTCTGCCACCATGCCTTCCCCACCATAATGGACTGTACCTCCTCCCTTTGGTTCTCCTGTCAGGTAAAAGTTTCAAAGGCAATTAATACACTTTCCATAAATATTATATGTAACAGAACACAAAATGGAGAAGTCAACAGAAGAGACCAAAGGGAGACCAGGAATATCAGATTCTGGCACTGGATGTGAGGTCCAAGACCGACGCCTGGGAGAAGGCCAGTGATTTTGAAGATGCCATTTTCATGTGGGTAAGGACAGAACACCAATTTCAGGAACTAAAGAACAGGTAAAAAGGCAAGAAGACAGGGACCAAAGTCAGCTCTCACAAGCACATGCATGCCAAACAGGAAGCAGAGGGCCTAGCCTCTGAAGAGGGGAACCAGGGATGTGGAAAAAGGGCAAGACAAGGAGATCTGGGATCCAGGTCCAAAAAGAGCTCAAAAATGCCCCCCACGTCAGTCACCACACATCCTTCTTCTGTGAGAAAACCTTCTGACCCATCTCTGTTTCTTACGGAGGAACAAAGGGGGCAGTAGATATGAAGTGGTATAAAGTTGTTTCTTTGTAAGACCTCTAATGACGTTCTAAAAACAAGGAACATATCTATAAATGAATGTTTTCTTTGAAGCAAATCAAGGTAAAGCCTCACTGAAGCTTAATTAAGTTAGCTTGGATTTTTTCCCACTTTGATGAAAGCTTTGCCCTATTCAGCTACAGCTCTGCTGAGGCCAGAAACGAGGAGTGCTTATATTTATCACTGACACTTTGTTGAACTTGTCCGTTCTTATTAATCATAGCTTTAAAGTAAGCAGCCAAGATACTCTTAGGAAGCCGATATTCCCAGCTGACCTATCAGCAAAAATGGTGAAGCCTGATACTCTCCTGCTGCAGAATGTCTCTACAGACAAATGTGTTTGTGAAGCTGTGCGCACATGAGTGTTTATGTGTGTGTTTCTGAGACCAAAAGAAGCAAGAGGTTTTTGTGTAGCAACCAGAAAGTTCATCACATTTTATCTTCTAAAAACGTGGAGAATCAAGAGCCAAAGCCTCCCATGATATGTTTATATTTTCCACAGGAGGAAAATCTTATCTGAAATATGAAGAATCCAGCTTAAAAGCTTGGTATGAAGGTAGGTGGAAGTTGCACCTTTAGCTGATGAGGTTTCTAAGGTGCTGGGCCATGTGCAGACACAGACCCTGCAGTGTGACTACCCGATCCCCTGGCACAGTGTTTGTGCAGACACAGACCCTGCAGTGTGACTACCCGATCCCCTGGCACAGTGTTTGTGCAGACACAGACCCTGCAGTGTGACTACCCGACCCCCTGGCACAGTGTTAGAATTCTTCATCTAAGGTTCACAAAAGCCCCATTAGCACCATTTTTCTTTCTGCTTTATAAACATCAGCATTTTTGTTTGATTAGTGTGGCTGATCTTTGCTTACTTTCTGGTTCCGAATTTTTAATATGCATGCTATTGGCTCCTTTAGCTATATAATATAAATATGTGTGCCTGAGAATTTATAATTTCGAGGCTACGTAAACTTAACAATCAATAATTTCTAGTGATCCTATTAGGTTCTTTAAAAAATGGATCCCTTTTGTAGGGTCCTTCTTTCTTGTTAAAGTTCTATTCCTTCTTTTGTCTTTCAGTTAAGGTATGCTTGACTTTAGCCTTACTCTGGATTGCTCTCTATCTCCAGCTGGGAGGTGACCAGTTCTTATGCTTCCTCATTCATCACCACGCCCTCACCACGCCCCTCTCACGAGACTTAAAGCAGAATGCCCAGCGCCCTCACCACGCCCCTCTCACGAGACTTAAAGCAGAATGCCCAGCGTTTTCACCTGGGCTGTTTTCACTCTCTTTCAGAACCACACTTCCCACTAAAACTTCTTAACTCAGAACTATTCAGAAATTCATTTTTCAATCTCGAAACATAGGAACACTAGGCTGCTTTTAAGTACCTTGATATAAATACTGGATAATTAAACTTCATTTTTCATTATCATCATTATTATTACATGTAGTTTGGAGACAGAACCCAGGGCCTTGCTAGGCAAGTGCTCAGCCTCTGAGCTCCATTCCCAGTCCCTGAAAATAATGTAGTCTATGTACGATGCATTAGAATTTGCTGAGACTTAAAATTTGAATTAATAGATAATCAGTGTCTATGACTGTTCTATATGTATTCAAAGAATATAGATTCGTTATTATTCACTGAGCTCTCTCATGTCTTTTTAGATATAGTGATATAAGTTCACTAATTTTGTGGTTCAAATTTTCCCTCGTTACTAAATTTCTGCCTCCTTATGCAGTCATTTTCTAAAAATGGTGTGTTAAAAACATTCCTCTGGCTGGAGAAATGTTCAACATTTAAGTTTTACATTATTACTGATTTAAAGTGAATGTGGTTAGATAAAGCTTTATCTGTTATTATCATTGATATATTCTACTGTGGTCCTTTCTGGCTTCATATTTTAAGTTCTACATTGGCTGATATTATATCAGCACCGGAGCTTTACTTGGGAGGAGCTGTCTGGAGTTCTTGTTTCATTTCCTTACCTTGGAATTCTCTGTGTAGCTTTGTTTCAGGTGTATAACCTCTACTGATTCTACTCAACTAAAAAAAAAAATCCAATGTGATCTCTTCTTTAAGTGATAAAGTTGCCTTTATGACTATTTTTATAATCTTATTTTTATCATCGTCTCTCTTTGCTTCTTTCTTCTTCCTTCTTGTTTATTTTTGACTTAACACTTCTCTTTTTTTGCTTAACAATTCTTTATAGTTACTTTGTATTTTCCCTCTACTGAATGCTTTCAATAATCCATAGCCCCAATTTACCCCAGCTAACTTCTTAACTGTTTGCTAATTTCACTTCTTTTGTAAACTGGTGGGGGGGGGCTTATTTAAAAAGAACCAATTTCCTGCTCCTGTATTTACTGTTGTCTCTGTATTCTCCATTTTGCCTGTGTGTTCACATACTTACGGGCAAAGCTGGAACTCAAAGTGATGTGCCTTTCTCTCCAAGGTCCCTTTTCCAGATCCTAACAATCCGCTATTCACAGAGTAGAAGGCATTCTGGATGTAGGAGGCAGGGGCACAGGGCTAAGAGGCGACAGGAGATGGAAAGGATGGGTGAAGAGGAGGCTGCCTTGAAAAGACATGTCATGATAGAAACACGAGCTGGCCTGGACAGGATTTCAGCTAACTCGTGATGTATGAGTATCTTACATAGAGATGAGACAAAACACAGTTAATTAAAGGTTGTATGTAAGTCAGTGGTTGGACTAAAAGGCAAGGTAGCTGAACCCTTCAAGGCCTACATATGTATTGTTGGGAGCCACCTGGAGGCACAGGTGGTCCTGCAGTTTGGAGGTAGCCACGTGGGGCTGAGCACCCCTGCCTGCACCCTTGCCTGCACATGCTCAGACCAGCAGAGTGGCATTGACCAATCGGGACAGCGTTCAGGCTGCTCCACCGTTTAAAAGCAGCTGCCTCGGGGCCCAACGCTCTCTCTCTAAGCTTTCTCTCGTCCCTGCTCTATCGTCCCTTCCCCCAATTTTCCCCAAGGAAATGCTCCAAATAAAGATGTGACCAGAGAAGGAATTCTCGTTTTTGGTGGCGTTCATTCCTGCGGGACAGGATGGCCCCCCGCAACTGGTGCTCGAAACTCCGGGACGCTGAGGGACCCTGACAACTACGCCGGGGGACCCTGAGAAAGCCCGGGAGAAAAAGCCAAGATCAGACACCAGCACAGAGAGCCTTGAATTTCAGAACTCTGAGAACATGGAGCGGTGAGTGACGTCGGTTAAAATCCCCAGAAAGGGGAGGAAAAGAAATGTAAAAAGGAATTTCAAAGGATAGGCCTAAATAGAAAAAAAGAAAAAAAAAAAAAAATCAAAGTTAAGGTATCTGAAAGAAGGTACAGAAAGCAACGGGGAAGAAAAATCCCTTAAGTTCAGTGCAGGAGGAATGTAAACAGCAGCAAAAAAGGCGAGGTAACTAAGGCGGGACTTTGAGGACGATGGGGTACGGGAGACCGCGGCTTCCGCTCCCTCTCCGTCCACCTGCGTACTCGCTGATAGAGACTGGAGGCAACAGTCTCGTAGGGAGGCAAACTTGATCACTGCCTTCCCTGTTCTTAAAGAGCCACAGAGCTTTTGGAGGTGATTTTCGCCTAATTTTGTTAAGAGAGCTCAGTCTCTGGCTCTCACGTACAAAAAACTTTAATTTTTTGACTGAGAAAGACAAGCTGCTTGATCGTGCTGAGAGTGCTGGCGGCAGCCGGCCCGCCTTTGAGCGGTAATGCCTGATTAGAAACACGGAAGTGGGCCAGGCACGGTGGTGCACACCTGTGATCCCAGCTACTCAGGAGGGAGACGCAACCAGTTGCTGGCGGGGAGTTTGCTGGAGGCCTGCGAATAGCCAGGTCGCGGGCAGGCTAAAGTCCGTGTGACATCAGAGGCTATATGTCCCGGCCTTCTGGCGGGGCTATGGTTTTTGGAGGACTTTTTCAGCACCTGAGCGGACTCGCCTGACTGAGGCGGAAGCTGCGTGGTGAGCAGCGGCGCCATAGAAGGCAAAGAGGAGCTGAATCGGCTCTGCGGAAAAACTGTGTTTCCATAGCAACATGGGCGAGCGGGGAGGTGAGTTCCCAGAGAACGGGGCTCTGCGCGCGGGCGGACCGGGCAGGAGAAGCCCCTCCACGGGTGGGCGGATGCCCCCCCTCGCCGGAGCTTGGAAAAGGCTCACAGCCGGCGGTGCGAGTTCATTGCCTGAGGTGAAACGGCGAGCCCGCGCACGGCCCGGGGCGGAGCCATGCCTTTGGGCCATGCGGAGCGCGCCATTATGGGCTTCAGAGGCGGAGCTGTGGCAGCCGCCGCTGTCCGCTGCTGCCGCCGCCCTCAGCCAAGGTCGCCAAGAATTTAGTCAGATAAAAACATTTGTCGCCAAAAATTTAGTCAGATAAAAACATTTATCCCCCAAACATCGCCCCTTTGTCAGCAGGAAGTAGCCAGATGATCGACGTCCATTCTCCCTCAAAGAACTGGTCCTAATTATCATAATAAAGGCGCGTCAACCTGGTTATCATTACCTATTGCCCCTGGCAACGGGTGAAATAAAAAATGCTACCTAGAGGTTTTTTCCATCTGAATGGGGGAGCTGGAGAGATGGCTCAGAGGTTAAGAGCATTGCCTGCTCTTCCAAAGGTTATGAGTTCAATTCCCAATGACAACTGCTTTGGTTTTTAAACAATAGAGGGGGACTACACTACCAGTGACAGCTTCCCCCAGAGAAAGGATTTCTCTTGCATTCTATACACTTAATTTTTAATTCAAAATTTTGCTGGTACAGGCAAACAAGATTTGCTTTTTGAAACAGAGACCTGCAGATCTCTAAGTTCAAAACCAGCCTACTTCCAGTACTGATTGTGCTGAATTTTTACACTGAGAGTTTTTAATACTCTTAAATGTTAATTTGGGAGGAGAGTTTTGTTTATGTTTTTCTAGGAATGCTGACATACATCTGGATGCCAGCGAGACCGACCAGAGAGATAAAGAAGACGACCCAGTGGATGCTGAGTGTCCTGCTGTGGAAGATTCATGCGGAGACAGCAGAGATGACCTTCTGGGCGGTGCCAAGAGCAGCTGTTTCACACCATCGACTTGAGCAACACCCTGTGCAACCTCTTATCTCTTAACAATTTTCTGACTGACTCTATTCTGCCTTTCTCCCTCCTTGGGGATGGGTGGGAGCAGAGATATCCTTGGCATGCTGCGTCTAGGTGGGGACCAGATTGGAAAATAGTTTTGCCTTATTGCTCTTAAAGACAATAATTAGGGGGAGATGTTGGGAGCCACCTGGAGGCACAGGTGGTCCTGCAGTTTGGAGGTAGCCACGTGGGGCTGAGCACCCCTGCCTGCACCCTTGCCTGCACATGCTCAGACCAGCAGAGTGGCATTGACCAATCGGGACAGCGTTCAGGCTGCTCCACCGTTTAAAAGCAGCTGCCTCGGGGCCCAACGCTCTCTCTCTAAGCTTTCTCTCGTCCCTGCTCTATCGTCCCTTCCCCCAATTTTCCCCAAGGAAATGCTCCAAATAAAGATGTGACCAGAGAAGGAATTCTCGTTTTTGGTGGCGTTCATTCCTGCGGGACAGGATGGCCCCCCGCAATGTATGGCAAGGTAGGTATAATGCTTGGTCTATAATAGGTGCACAGGAGAATTAAAACAAACTAAAGGTAATGAAAGCAGGCAAGAAAGAGAGAAATTGAAAGAAGAGAAGAGATTGAGGACAAAAAAAAATGAGAGAGAAGCAAGTAGAAAGGAAGTAAAAAGAAAACCAAGTAAGGAAGGAAATAAAAGGACAGTTTCTCAGTTAACAACAACAGCAAAGGATCACATTTGTATTTTTAAAAATGTAACTGTGTGTTTTTAAGTGGGCAAAACAGGGAAAGGGATAAAACTTCGTATCTGTTATTTAAGTACTAGGGAGGCACAGCTCCTACGCTGTTAGGCACATCAGCGTTATCTAGTTTCTTCTCGTTAACAAAGGTTTAAAAACTGAGGTCGAGCAATAACAAGCAGGGACTGAACAGAGAGCAGCAGGGACAGTGTGGCTGTCCCACAGTTCCCTGTCCATTTCCGGTGACAGAGACCAGCTCAGTCTGCTAGCTATCTTCTTAGAGAACAGTCCCACAGGGAGCGCTCCTCCGCCACCTGCCCCACTCAGGACAGCCTCACTCTCCAGGATGCCCACCTGCTCTGGAGAAGGGCAATCCCCAACACACAGGCATGGTTTCTCCCTTCAAAGTCAGGTCAACAGCCCTATCAAAACAGAAAGAACAAAGGTCCACCTGAGAGCCTCTTCCTCCCCAGACAGGAGCTTCAGAGAAGAGAGAAAATGTTTCCTGTGAAGTGTTAGGAACTTTATTCATCTTGGTCTTCCTCATTTCCCTAAAACAGAATTTCAATACTGTCCCAGAACAAAATGGTGACAGAAAAATTGAGCGAACCCATGAATACCTAGGAATGTCCTATGTAACCCTTGTTTTATATATTTAAGAAGATGTATGCTGTACCCATCAACATGAATAAACTCTTACATGGAAATCATAGCTCAAGAAATATAGGCCAATGGAGAAAAGGCAAATGCTGCCTACTACATCTCCATGGCCAAGGTTTCACACCGTCAGGATGACTGACATTTTAGGCCACACAATTATCTGTTATGGAGCCTGTTTTGTGTGCTAGAGATGTTTAGCAACATCTCTGTATGGACACACAGACGGACAGATGGAAAGACACACACACACACACACACACACACACACACACAGTACCATCAAACATATCTGGGGGCAAAAGACTCACTTGGTAGTTGTCAGGTGACATATTTTTAACTCACAGAAATGAGTTATTTATCTTCACCAACAGAAATATGTGTTTTGCATATTCATAAATATCTAAGTTTATATGTATTATTATATATGTATTTGGGTTAATATGTATTTTTATAATGAAAAAATTTCTTTGCTATGCCAAAAGCAATGTAGAAAAACCTATGACAAGCAAAATTGTATTCCAAAACTTCATATCACTATTATAAAATAAACAATAGAAATATCAAAAATACATCTGCAGTCACCAAAAATAAAAATACAAACAAATAAGGTCTACCTCAATGGTAGACCCCTTGCTAACATGCACAGAGCTTTGGGTTCAACTCCCAGGAAAATAAAAAAAATATATTATGTGTCTGTCTGTGTATATGTGTGCATATAAATATACACACATGTGTGCATATAAATATACACGCATGTGTGAGCAGATAAATAAGCACCATGTACATATGGTGATCATGATTTGTGAATTTTTCCTTGTTTTTTTTTATAACTTCAGATAATCTCAGCAGAGTATGAGGCTGAAGCCATCTAGAAATTTAACTCTAGTTATCTACTTGAGAAAACATATTTATCTATCATCCTATATATTAAGAGACAGTATCGCCATATACTAAAATTCAGTAGCTTTTTCAAAAAACAAGACTATACCAGGTGGTGGTGGTGCATGCCTTTAATCCCAGCACTCAGAGGCAGAGGCAGAGGCAGGCAGATCTCTGAGTCTGACACCAGCCTGGTCTACAGGGTGAGTTCCAACACAGGCAGGGTTACACAGAGAAAGCCTGTCTTGAAGAAAAAAAAACCAAAAAACAAAATACAAAACCAAAACAAAACAAAAATCTCAAACAAATAAACAAACAAAAACTAAGAATACTAGCAGGCCTATTGCACTAACAATAATACTAAGATGTTAAATCCACTATGGATCTGTGACTGCTAACTGACATCTTTCTACTGCATTCCAAAAAAAGAATGAAAAAAACTGAAGTCAGGAATAGTCCCTTATAACAGTGTTAGTGCTAGAAACTGCAAGGTCCTTATAACCTTGGTATTAACTTGGTGATATGAGTAATGAAAGGGAAATAAAGTTAAAATGTATTGGGGGTTTGCAACTATTTATTGATTAAATTTGCATTTGTGCTCACTTGCTGGAAACTACTTCAAATTTAAGTACTCAAACACTGTTCCTTTTTATGTATACATAATAGTTTCATTGAAAAATTTATAGCTGCATTTTATTTTATATTCCATTTTAGATGCAGATAGTTGGACTGAATAAATTTAAAGTGTAATTGAATGACCAAAGGATAAAAACACCCTTTGCTGGCTCCAAATCGTTCAATCTGTCACTACAGAAAAAAAAAATGAATTCACACACACACAGAAAAAAACAGGTTAATGGAATAGAAATTTATCTTCCTGCTTTCTGCTGCCCTCTCTCTTCTAGCCCACTTGCCAGAAGACATTTCCTGTGCAATTCCCCAGAAAGTGGCACATTTCATAGGCTAACAGGAGTTACCATTCTTGTGACCCAGCTGATTCTATTCAATCTATGCCTAGAGAAATCTTGTTGTTGTTAATATACAATTTCCTGCCACTAAAAAAAAAAAGGTCAGACAACTCACTAATATGAGGAGGAGTAAGCTAGGTTGGTTTCTGAAACTGCTTCCCAAGTATTGTTCCTTGTTTCTGAAATTCACATGAGACAAAAGCGTTCTTCAGCAGTTCCAATAATAAACTGATCACAGATTCTGAAATTCTGCCAGATGAACTCATCACTATGTCATCAATCAGTTCAACATATCAGTTGTTATATAACATCACACTGTATATAAATCTAACTTAGTAGTCTATGCCAATAAGTAGTAATAAAACAGAAAAAAAAAAGATGGCAACATTGGGGTACTTGAAGAAAAACCAAAAACTTTTCCTTAACTCTTCCACACATATGTATAAACCCTTAAACAGAAAGAAATCTAGACATTTATTCTTGTTCTTTTATGAAGTTAGTTAAAAAATTAATGAACAAAAAAATAAAGAGAAAGTATTGCAATAAAGTTGGAATATTCTAATTGAAAAAGTTTCTGTGAAACCATTTACAGTCCCTCAGAATTATAAACATCTTGAGGAAATATTCTACAACATAACTTTTAAGCAATGCTTTTTTATTACTGCTGAGACTTAAACAGTGAACATTTATTTCACATTAAAGCACACTGACTAGAGCAGGTCTCGCCTCTTCAGAGCAGAGCCCTTCAGTTGAAAGCGGCAGTCAGTGCCTAGACTTGATCCGTGTGCTTCACCTTTCCGCTAACACGGTTCCTTTTCAACAATATGTAACACAGAAAATTGTGTGGAAATAGTAGTATTATTTAATTCTGGGAGCATGACCAATCCGACTTCATAGACAAACATTGCCTGTGCAGAACTGGACACAGACCAACAGGCTGAGGCTGTGTTCCTTGCTCCTCATCACACGTACTTCAAGACAGAAGCAGTGAGAACAACAAGCTTGAATCTTAATCCCGAGACAGGATTCCCAGTTTCAAATATTTAAATGAACAAAACTTCTAACTCTGGGATAACTTTAGGGCCTGCTTTGAGAAAAATCCCCTCTGTAGCTGCGGGCTTCAGCTTGACAAACCCCCTGAACTGTGCAGATGTTGGAACGGCCCTTGGTTCCATCAGGGAAGAAGGCCGCAGGAGACATTCCACAGCTGCTCACAGCAGCTCCTCTCCCGGGCAGGGCTGTAGGCTCTATCAAGCTCAATCACTCGGTACAGCAACTGGGGAATCCCAGGCAGAGGCAAAGAAACCTCATAGCAGCTTAAATTTCTCCCAGCACTATGGCAAGAAGTAACACTACTTAAAGAATAACCAATTATTTGGCCTTGGGCCAAAAAAATATATGTATGTGGGGGAGGGGGGATGATGAGGAAGAACATCTGTAGTGAGGGGAAACATAAGATGTCTCATATTTCTAAAGTTTCAAGCTACTTACAGGAGATCTTCCTTGAGCCTTTGCTATAGATACAATTGAATATTTGATCTTAGTTCTCAGTCAAGTTTTTTCTTTGGTGGTGGGAAAAAGAATAGTGCAGTTGAAGAAACCCAGAACTTAGCAGTTAACTCAGCAACTGTAACACAATACATTGACTGTAAAGTCTTAAAGGGCGGAAATGTGGATGACAGTAAAACCATGTTTAAAGGCTCCACGCTTCGGTTTTACGTCAGTACACGTTCTCAGTCCTGTTGCAAGTCCTTTTTAAAGCCTAAAGTAACTGTATCAATGATACAGAGACTAAAATCAAACAGCCAAAGATGTGCTCTACCTGAGGGTAAGTGATGCTGTGGCAGCCACCACTTCCTTGGGATAAACCAGGAAGTGAGGCTCTAGACACACAACTCAAACTTGCAGGTCACTGTTCCCACCAAATATACTTTTGTGCTCAGCATCTTCCTGCAGAAACGTATGATATAATTCATTGAGCATGTGTACTTTTTATAGTAGCTATGATTATTACTACTATTTGGTCAGAACATCACAGAAGCATTTACAAGAATTCATCAGGTACACAATGAAAAAAATAATGATGTTATATTATTGTAGACTTGGACAAGGGAAGCACTGGGCTGAATTACCTCAGTTGATTCTCCCAGTAATAGTATGCCTATTTTATAGACGAAGAAATCATTATAATATCATTGAACTGATAAATAATACAGTCAGAATTTAAAAGTTTTTACTCTAAGTCTATACTTTGGTTCTTACACTTTACTGACTGTGATGAAAATGATATTTGGACATAAATTTGGAATAGGTTAAGCATTTTAAAAATCAATTTTTGTGATTGATATTATGGTATACACTGCCTAGTCAGAGAAAAATAGCCCCCCCCATTTACATTGTTTACGATCTCCTTTTCTGCTCTACTGGTTTTGAATAGGCAGGAAAAGAGCAAATCAACCTGGGTGTTAGTCACACAATTCTCAGCGTTGTTACAGTCCAAGAATTCTAAATTTCAGATTACTATTTTCCTGTCTTAGAAATCACAGAGTCAAGGGTCCAACAGGTAATTAATTCTGCTGTGTAACACTACTCAAGTGTAGCAACACTCCAGCAGGTCTGAGCTTTTAAAGTAAGAAAACCTTTTGATTCCCTGTCTGATAAAACACCAATTAGAAAAAAAAGTTCCTCAAGCCTCAAAGACCTTTGTTTACAGTTCAACAACATTCCTCCAAGACAACGCAATGTCCTCCAGCAGAGAGGACTGGAGAGCAGAAGCTGGCGACATATGGAGTGTGCACGGAACTTCTGGTAAATGGAAATTCCAAGATGTAAAAAAAAAAAAAGATGATCTGTGAGTTGGTGGAAAAAACTGTAAGGCAAGTCAATTTTTTAATTAAAAAATTATGTAGCATAAACAATGCTAATGAGCCAAAAGTCCCAAGAGATGAGGATTGTATCTGCTTCATTTTAAGTCCCTTTCACTTTTCATAAGTGTACATCTTGTACTTGAAATGCCTCAAGCAGACACCTCTTCATAATACAGAGATTTGAAGGCTTTCTTTGTCTTTGTTCTTAATAGCTCACCATTTCCTACTCAAGTTGTCAGTTTGATGACAAAAGACACACGCACACACACACACACACACACACACACGCACACACACACACACACGCACGCACACACACACACACACGCACACACACACACACACAGAAGCATAAACACAAATACAGATCAGAAGAGCCATGATCTCTGTCAGTGCTTCGCCACAGTACAGATACCTGGAAGCTCCTCATAAATTTCGTCATCTATTGGTTGGCTCCTTGACGGGCTGCTGACTGGAGCGGGATGATCGACGTCATCATATAACTCCCCTCTTTCGTCATCATCCTCTGGAATCACCTCGGATCCCATGTCTTCAAAGCACATTTTGTGAAGCAAATTATAAAAGAATGAAAAAGAAATTTAGGACTGTGCTTCTAAAATGAATACAACCCCGTAAGTGGATACCCACATGCTACCATGCTACTTCTAAATGAAAACATGCTTAAATGGACTTGTAAGAGCATAGGTCTTGAAGTTACCAACTGTGTTCAAGGGAAATTGCTTTAATAAACCCAAGTGAACGGACCATATTATCCAAGAGAGTGAGTCAATATTCTCTTGATCATTCTCACAGACATCAGTAAGGCTTTCTTTGTGAAAACCCAACTCAACCCATTCCTAAAGCAATATTTAAGAAACATGAAAACATGTTCAACGGATGCTCTTACCTTGTAATACAAATTTCAGCTGCTGGACCCATTCCTCAGCATCCTTGGGAGAAGCTGCTGTAAACTAATGAAAAAAGTTCAAACAATAAGAACTGAAATTGTAGCAGCAATGCAAAGGTGTGCTGCATTCTTATCATTTCTTAAGAACATTAGCAATTCTTTTCATGTCTAGGGATACTATTCTTGCAAGGATGCTTCTTATAATGTACAGTTAATTTTGACAAATTTATGTAATTGAAGCAGAGGATGATGGATTTGAAACTCTGATCAGCAGCTGGCAGCTGCACAGGGAAAAATGCTGCTTCTCTTCATCAATGTCAAAGGCTGAACTGATGAACAAAATTTGCCCTTGACAATTAAAAGACATCCATGAATTTCTTTACACTGCTGGGTACAGTTTTCTTAAAAATGTTCTTGTCAGATTCCAACACACTACCTGACAACTTAATTAACTGGCTTTCAACTGCAATCTCAGATATTTAAAACTTATTAAACATACATTCCATATTGATGCCTCGCTGATGGCTCTTGAATTGTAGAGCTGATAATACATCTTTATCTTCATTTTCTCCCACACCCCTAAGCAATACAATATGTATTAAGACTCTAATATTTTTCCTTTGATGATTTTATTCTCCCTGCTATGTAATTCTTTTAGGAAATCACACAGTTCTATTAAAGTAGATATAAAATGTTACATGTTATGTGATTGATAAATTACAGATTCATTTGATCTTTTTTAAGGATAAATCACTTGAACTGATCAGAAATTTTCAAATGTATTTCCTCCTTATATGAATGTTCAATTACAAAACACTATTTTTATTGTTAACAGGTCAGGGAACTGTTTTAATAAAATGTTAATGCCTCCATAAATGAAATCAGAACATCTTATCAAGTTAATTTTAAGGCAACATAAACATTCCAACCTGATAGATACGTTTATCAGGAGCACAGATTTCAAAACAGCAGTCTTTCTTTCCATCCTTTCTAAGGGTGTTATTCATTCTGACATCGTAGCCTTCTATTGCAAATTCACCTTTCTGTTGTTTGTCTACAGAAGATAAAAGCAAAGTTAGAGTTTCCTTCACTACAGTGAACAAAAATGCCCGATTATCTCTTATTGAGATTTTCTTTGTCAAGTCTTGAGAGAAATTTCAGTCAGTCACTTTAGTTATTCTAAACTGTGAAGGGTTAGGGAACCAGAGGAAGTAGGCAGGGAAATATACAGGGAAAAAATCTAAGCATTAGAACTTAAAATGTGCTAGAAATGTTAGTTTCAGGGAACCAATGGCAGAACTGCTCTACTTGAAGCTCGCTGAACCTTCCTATTTACTGCCCTGCTCTCCCTCAGCAGCAGCACCAAGGTGGAATGGCCCTTTAAAGAAATGTTTCTTTTCTTTTTCATCTTAAAAGAAAAAAAAAAAGGAAGCAAAGCATGAAGTAAGAGCCAAATAATGTCTGGAGAGGCTTGAGAAGGCAAGCAAACCAGATTACTAATGGGTTCCTTAGCCAGCCAGGGACAGGGAACTGGGGAAAGCAGGACTGAATCTACCGCGGTACAGTCTAAAGGAAAGATAGCTTCAGTTTGGTTAAGTATTACTTTAAAGATAAATGAACTAGAGCAGAAACAAAAGCTTTACTACTTCAAAACTAAGCACATTAGCTCTTTCATTGGGCTGTGCCATTTTGACAGAAAAAGAACCAAGCACATTTGATCTCATCATTGGGCTGTGCCATTTTGACAGAAAAAGAACCAAGCACATTTGCTCTCATCATTGGGTTGTGCCATTTTGACAGAAAAAGAACCAAGCACATTTGATCTTATCATTGGGCTGTGCCATTTTGACAGAAAAAGAACCAAGCACATTTGCTCTCATCATTGGGCTGTGCCATTTTGACAGGAAAGCTACACAGCAATAGGTTTATCTTCCACATTAACACACAGCATGAAAATCAGAAACAGGAGCAAACTGTTGCTTTGATTGAGCGCGGGGCTAAGAACAGAAATGCTTTCATAATTCAAGGTCAACAGAAAAAACATATCTTCTTTTCTTAAATGTGCTCATTTAGCACTTGAAGTAACATCACTTTTTAAAAGCCCTGGAGATCATATGTTGCCCATAATGCCAAAGGGGAAAAATATGAGTTAGGAATGACCTAAGTCTGAACAATCTATTTATTCATAAACTATTTATTTAGGTGACTAAAAAAATTCCAGTTAAAAATTTTGAAGTTTATTTGATTGAAGAATCCCACACCTACCTATAAGTTTTACAAAACTATACTTTGAAAATTCTAGGCCAGGTGTGTGCCTGTACACCACCAAGGGACCTAAGGTAAGAAGATCCTGAGTTTGAGGCCAGCTTAGACAACAGTGGGAGATCCTGCATCAAAGCAAAGACCAGAGAAGAAAGGGCACCACAACACTATCCAACATGTGCTCTTTTAGACAGCAGAGTGATTCTCTGATCATATATGTTAAAGATGCTTCTTGCTGAATTAAACCAAGTTAACAGAGTTGGGGATGTAGTTCAGCGGTAAAGCATCACCTACTATGCTCGAGATATACTGACAAAAACCCAAAGTTCAGGGTTTCATAAGTCTAGATTATATAGTCAGACCTTTCTTGAGGCCATTAGCATATTTATATACTAACTGGATTTCTAAGAGAAAAATTTAACATACAGCATGTGTAAACATGACTCATCTATGAAATTCCCTCATCCACAGAACACTTTATACATCTGGTGTTCCCCAGACATAGTTTGTGAAATAACTAACTGGAAAAGAACTGAAGAAAGAGTGGAAAACCAGCAAGTGGTTAAACACATTTGATTCTTCGATCATTCTTAAAGAAAACTAAACCATTCAGTCAACAAATTTATACTGAGCCCTTTCAACATGCTGGTAGTTAAGACAAAAGTTATTAATAGCACACTTTATCAGATCTTTTAACTGAAATAAACATACATACATTACAAATGTAGGTATTCCACAAATACCAGCCAAGGACCCACTTAAAATGCAAGAGGAATTTAACTTCCACTACAATAAAAATGAAAGTAATAGAAGGCAAAATACTTAAGTGGTCCAGTGAAATTATGAAAGATTTTCCTTCAACTCTCCCAGAGAAATAAAACTAATCTACATCTCTAGTCTAGGGCAGCTCCTTCCTTCTCCCCTCTGTGTTCCAGCTTTGTTCCCTCCACTGATCCTACCCACAGAGTTGAATTTCTGCTCTTCCCTCTCCTGAAGTGTCCACTTTACCCTTTGTTCTCTCTCAGTCCACGGACAGACTGCTCTGCTGTCACACACATTACTGAGTAATCTATGAACAACAGAAATTTACTTCTCAACGTTCTGGTGGATTAGAAGTCCAAGACCAAGGTGCCAGCAGGTTAACCATCTGGTGGGGTCTTCCCTCTGCTGCAAGTGGACATTCTACTGCAGCATTCTCTGGAGGGGAGAGAAACTGTGGCCTTGTAAGGCAGAAGTACAATAGAGGGTTTCAGAGATCACGTAAACATTTTTATTGAGTCATTCATGAGGGTAAAGCCTTCATGGTCTAATCACATCTAAATGTCCTACATTCTAACAGTACCTTTTTGGAAGTGGATCCAAAATACAAATTTTGGATAAACACATAATCAAAATTATGGCTTTTATCCAATGAACTTCTATTCACTCTTTATGGCCCAATAAAAGGTCCGTATCACATGGAAGTTTTCCCAAAGGCCCCCGGCAGTTAGTTTTCACTCCTTTGTGACCTAAAGGTATTTAATTTAAATTACTTATTATACCTTCTTGAATTTATGTCTGTCTGCCTAGCCATGCCTCTGATTTCACAACAACTCAAGCAGTGAGCATCTCTAAGGATCTTTAGATTCTCATTGTTTATTATACCAAGTATCTAGCAAATGTTTACCAAATAAAGTGTGAATAAATGAGAAAATGAATGAATGAATGCCTTGATGGGAATCTGAATCTCTAGGACATAGAATGCTTGATGAATGAGGCTTACAACAGTCACAGGGAAAGGAAGGAGATGGGAGGATGGACGGTGTTTCACAAAGTGATAAAACATGTACCATATATATTTGTTACTTAAGGACCTGAATGGCTATGAATAATAAATATAGAGATATTTATGGGTATAGAGGTAAGTGCATTACAAACCCTGGAGGATGGCCGTACTCTTTCTAAGCCATTACTACTTTGATAGGTCAATATGGTTTTTGGCACATACAATAAGGTAGAAAATGTGAGCTATGTATGTGTCAAACAGTAACGAAGTATGGCTTAACCTAGTGAGTGGTATCAACCCTGCCTTGTGCCTCTATGAACCATTCATCTCAATCCTACTTGCTTAGAGGCTTACAGTTTTCATATATCTAAATAACTCTTTCCAAAGTTTAGGTAATGGTTCCACACACCATAAAGCTGTGCAACTCAGCTACCTGATTACACAAAAGAAAATTAAAATGTTATTTGATAATGTTTTCCCAGAAAAAGATAAAGTGGCAGGAAACCAGGATCATGCCAAACAAGCAATTAAGAAATGTCAAAAGGCACATTTTTTTCAGAGTTCCTGAAAAGAAGATCAGGATTCCAGATAGGAAAGAATTACTGCCAACAGACCTGGGACACCTGGGAAGACACGGCCCTGGCGGTGCAGCACAGGCTGGGGCTTTAGGCACCAACAAGAGAAGGGATGTGACAATCCTAGCTTCTGAAATACAAGTGGTTGAGGGAACTAAAGGGATCACAAAACACTTAAAATGCAAAATGCTAAGAATGATAGCACTATAAAGTCCAGCAATAAGAACAGGAGTAGAAATTTACTATCTCAAAGGTTCTAGCTAATTTCTTTATGTGACATTGGCCTTTAGAGTTTTAGAAAACTTCAAACATATCTTTGGGTTTTAGGAAAATTTGCTGGCTTTCAACTAACACTGACACTAGACATTAGTAATCACTGACCCTCAGTACACAGAAACGAGGAGCCTAACCGAACCAAAGCCACGTGTATTTGAAACTTCTTTGATGGACAAGGACCCTTTTTTTTTTGTAAGAAATGTTAAGATTTTTATCTAAACTCATAGTAGTACAGAAAACTACATTTCTATAATAGTAATACACATTCAATCTGCGATGGTCATAACTGAACATGGTCGAGTTTCCTGACACCATCAGCAGCAGACGGAGGAAGTGCACGCACTGTAAACTGTGACTACTTCACGGGAGCCATCATCACATAGAACATGTTAATGACAGAATCCAGACTGGTCACTGAACTGTAAGGTCATTAATACCACCAGCCAAAAGGTGAGACCAACGTCTGGTATTATGTGAAACTTTAAATTTATTTGAAATATAATTACATCTAGATATTGCTTTAATAAACATTACCTATTTCTTTTCTCCTAATTTAAGGACAGAGTACTTATTTTAGAAAATTTTCACTGTTTTTTGTTTTCTATAAAATGCATGCAAATTGCATACGTGTGTGTGTACACTGTTCATGAAAATTTTATTACTGCATATTTATTGTATAAAACAATGGTTTCATAACATTTAACCAAACCTACCACCTAGGTTATTGTTTATCTCTATAAGCAACAGCTTCTACTTTAGAATATACACCTTTTGATCTACTTTTCCTTAGAAAAAAGCAAAACTAGGAATATATATATATATATATATATATATAAAATTTCATTATTTTGAAGTTTCACTTATTCAAGTAAGAAAGCTAAATTATGTGAACTATTACTACAATTGGCATTAGTTAGCAAATGAAGTTTATTAACTAATGATAGCAAGTATGAAGTCGTAGAGTATGAAAGTTAACACAGGGTCTACAGTGGTTACAAGCCTGAACCATAAACAAATTCCAGGCCTGCCTTCTACCACGCTGAGAATGGACACTATACAAACTTAGCCTCTTGGTCCTCCGTTTCCCTAACATTAAAATAAATGGGATAACTGCACAAGTCTGGATCCATGGATATGCTCACAGCAGATGGGGGGCCTACAGGGCCCTGCTTCCTGAGGCGTCATATGCAGTTAATGGTTGACAGGCGGAGGAGGGACATTTCCTCCAGAGGTATAGCCACTTACAGCAAGGTGCCCTTGCTGCTGTTACTCTAATGAAACTCACTGGGAAGGAGGAAAAGGGAAAGGAAGGGAAGGGAGGGGAGGAGAGGGAGGATTAGCAGTAGAGGTGCAGGAAGTGGAGGCAAATGTGATCAGAATGCATCATGCACATGAATAAAATGGCACAGTGAAACCTGTTAAATGTAGGGAATGGAGGAGCCCTGAGTAAAATCCTGAATGAATGTGGACTGCTGACATGGGCACAGCTAGGCTAAGGACCAAGACCTTAGACCCAAGGAAAATTGACAAAACTTTATCCAAGCCACATGGGCTGTGGCAATTATGTACAGCTGATATTGTTAATAAAAAACATTCTCAGTAAATAAGTAGGCTATTAATGAGCCTACTTCATAGAAGGGCTGTGTGTTAAATGAGTTATGTTAGTTGACTTGCTTATGTAGATAGATAAACTACTTATACAGGATTTGGAATATAGCAAACTTGATATATGTCTGCTTTTGCTGTTGGCATCTGTAAAGTCAGGCTAGGAAGTACTATATCATTAAATTTTATATAAACAATTACTATTTTCCCTGTCTTCAAAAATTTTTATCTCATATCATCATGAACCTCAGTTTTCTCAAGTTCTACAACCGTAGCCCAGATAAATATTTACTAAGGTGAAAAGCGATATGAGTGAAAACAATTTTACTTTCTTTTATAATTCATAAAAACATGAGTGTGTTAAGTTTTAGGGTAGTCTGGAATTCTCAGCACTTGGCAAATAATGAAAAATAATAATAAATTAATCTTAAACTACAATTCTCAAAACGTCACAGTGTTTTCTCCACTGTTGTCTTCTGTTCGCTCTGCAGGAAAATGGTCACAAACTCGTGCAAGGAAACTGACGTGAGTAAATGCCAGCACTACCTTTATCACTGCCGTAATAATAGAACACTGTCTTGCTGAGAGCACACCACCGCTTCTGCCACTCAAACCCCAGAAAGCTGTGATCTGCAAAAAGCAGAATAAGCAGGTTAGAAACTGTACATGACTTAATGTCATTCCCTTACCACACAAGGGAAAGTTAGCTAGTACGGTTTCTGAGCTTCCTTTCACCTCGGTCATTAATCTGTATGTTCCATCCCAAAGGACAAGCAGCAGCAGCAGCAATGGATAAAGTCCAGTAGAGATGGGGAACATCACTCTTAGGATTGTTTCAACTGTAGGCCACCAGACCTTCCCTACAGAGACAGTCTCAAAAAGGCATCTGACGACACATTCTTGATATAGCTGACCCGTAGGTCTGATTTTCTCAAACTTGTCAGGAAAGGGAAAGGGAGAGGTTGGCTGGGATAATTTCTACTACCTCTTTCAGTTTAAAAAGATTAAAAAAAAAGTACAAGTGGAATATAATCAGAAGGTCTGCAGCAACAAGCTACGGTGAGCTGCAGGCAAAGGAGTTCTCCTGCTTTCATTCCTCATATCTTAACATCGACCCCAGATTTTATTTTATTTTGGTGCTGAAAGGAGACCACCTGGCCAAATCACAGCTACCAAGGCCAATGGAGGGGAACGCTGAAATGAGAAACAGACAGCAGCAGGTGAGATGCCAGGCTCTTCTGAACCACAGCAGGCCAATATGTGCCAGCTGGGTGGAGGGGGGCTCACATGAGCTAGTGGTGAGAAACTCCAACCTTGAGAACACAGTCATGACCTGAAGCTTTCCCAGAAGATGTAGGACACTGTATTTGAATCACTTACAAATATCCTAGGCTCCACTGAAAGCCAGACCTAATGATTTGCTAGTGGTGGTGGCGGGGGGAACTATGTAAAACTGAAAGTGGGGTTTCATGTCTGGATAAGGTCACCCACATTTTCTAACATCCTTTAACTGCCTAAAGAGAACACTGCTTCTGTGGGTATACCACAAATACATTTCATCTTAGAATGGAAAAAAAAAAACGGCTTTAGTGTTTTCATTAGCCCTACAGCTCACCTTTTCTGCGTTTTTCCAGGTAGCCAGCCTTTAGGACGAAAGGAAGATCCTGGGCTGCAATTGGAGGAAACTGGTTTCCTGTAGGAAGCGAGAGAAAGAAAACAGTGGGTAGGCAATTCACTCTGGAAAAGTTGTGTTGACTTCATCTCATTGCGGTCAGTGTACCTTTAATCACTGCAATTACTCAAATCAGATCTGGCAACCTTACTTCAAATCCATCCCATAGACTCCCTTCCCTCCTCTTATAAATCTTGAATTAAGGAAATAAATTCATGTTCATAGATACAAACACAGTATATGCTACAGCTGAGTTACCTCAAAAGGGTGATACTTTCTATATATATTCAATAAACAGAACTCTAACGAATAAACACAACAACCCCAGGTAGAGAGGTTGGAGATTTCAGATGCACCTTCACATTTCTATTGGATTAGCTCTTCAAGAATGTAACTGTGTATCAACTCGTACCTGTATATTCTTACTCCCACCAACTGAAACAAAGTGATTTCCCCAAAGTCAAACACAGCATTTGTTCCTGAGTCCACATCAAATTCTCTCCCCCACCCCCGACCTGAATTCACAGAGCAACCCTAAAGCAAGAGGGTGTGAGTCTGTTTTATGCTGTAGGTTTTATAAGGCAAAGAGTCTAAGACAAGATCCCTGGATAGAAGTAGCATAACCAGTGAATTTCTACGAAAAAACAGAGATCAAGTTGTAAGTTAAAGTCAGTTAGAAACTCATGGTAATACGTGACAGGTCATTCAGTAACTTCACTGGTGTTCTTGAAAATTTCCCCAGCTCTTTACAAGAGTGATAACTATACAGACAGATGATAGAAGAATAAATATTTTAAAGAATTATACAGAAATTATATCTAAGGAGACAATGAGTTGGACCAAGCGTTAAGTTAATCAAGGTATTGTGGAATGCCCAGGTCTCACTGAGTAGTAGTACCACAATCTGTGGACTTTCAGTGGGCAAATATTATCTTAACACAAAACAAATGTTCTCTGGGACCATTAAGATGGCTCAGCAGGTAAAGGTGTTTGCTGCTAAGCCTGATGACCTGAGTTTGATTCCCAGGAGATATAAAGTAGAAGGAAGAAACAACTCTTGTGTGCTGTCCCTGACCTCGCATGGGTGTGTGGACACATGCACACAAACAAAATAAATGTAATAAAAATTTAAATGTTCTCTAATTTTCAAGAGGAAACAAGTTATTCTGAGGTGAAATCCTTTTTAATTTTTTGTTTTCTGTGCATGAGTATCCTGCCTCCAGGCATGTCTATGCACCATATCTGCATAGTAACACTGAAGGACAGAAGACAGTGTGGGATCACAAATTATTTAAGCCACCATGTGGGTCTTGGGAACCAAAGCTTGATTTTCTTCAAGCACAGCAAATGCACTTAACTGCTGAGCCTTCATTCCAACCCTTGATTAACACTTTACTGACCAGAAACAAGTAGAGAGTAGATGGAAGGAAGGAAGGGAGAAGTAAAAGTAAGGGGAGAAACAAATTTGTGAGGGTGAATATATCACTTAACCACTGTGGACTAATCCTTCTGTACACTTTGAGTATGTAGTATTCCTCTCACTGGTTAATAAAAAAAAATGCTGATTGGCCTATAGCAAGGCAGAATAAGTAGGTGGGACAATCAAACTGAGAATGCTGGGAGGAGGAAAGGCAGGTCAGAGAGAGGTGTCAGCAGACAAAGAGAGAGCAAGATGAAAATGACGCACTGAGAAAAGATACCAAGCCACGTGCCTAAGCATAGATAAGAAATATGGGTTAAGTGTAAGAGTTAGCTAGTAATAAGTCTGAGCTATTGGCCAAGCAGTGGCTTTGTATATTTTGGAGATGAGACCTCTATCTGATGTGGGGTTAGTGAAGATCTTTTCCCATTCTGTAGGCTGTTGTTTTGTCTTGTTGACTGTGTCCTTTGCTTTACAGAAGCTTTTCAGTTTCAGGAGGTCCCATTTATTAAATGTTTCTCTCAGTGTCTGTGCTGGTGGGGTTATATTTAGGAAGTGGTTCCCTGTGCCAATGCATTCAAGTGTACTTCTCACTTTCTCTTCTATGAGGTTCAGTGTGGCTGGCTTTATGTTGAGGTCTTTGATCCATTTGGACTTGAGTTTTGTGCATGGTGATAGATATGGGTCTATTTTAATTTTTCTACATGTTGATATCCAGTTATGTCAGCATCACTTGTTAAATATGCTTTCCTTTTTTCCATTTTATGCTTTATCTTCTTTGTTAAAACTCGGGTGCTTATAGGTGTGTAGATTAATATCTGGGTCTTCTGTTTGGTTCCATTGGTCCTCCTGTCTGTTCTTATGCCAGTACCAGACTGTTTTCAGTACTTTAGCTCTGTAGTAGAGTTTGCTTTTCCAAATGAAGTTGAGTACCATTCGCTTGAGGTCTTTGAAGAATTTTGCTGGGATTTTGATGGGCATGGATCCAACAATTTTCAAAAAGCTTGAAATATGAATTAAAAATCAACACAAGCTCTGGTTTCTTAGTTCTTTATTAGTTTCTCATTCAGGTTCTTCTCTTGTACAAACAAGTGGCAAGGGATAAGACTGGCCCCAAGACCTTTTCACAATTGATATTGTGGATTCATTTTCTTCTCATAATTTTATGAGAAGGTTGGTGGCCAATTTAAATACTAGACATGTGAGAAACCTAAAATCGCTTTTACAATTTTACCATTAACAAGTCATTATGATAATATGGGCCTCATTGTTCACATTTTTATAGTTGTTCAACCCTGACTTCACACAATTCTTGCTAAGTTTCTGAGTGTCGCCCTTGCTAACTACAGTTTTCTTTTATTGCTTGGCATTTATATAGTCTTCGACATGAACACTAAACCTCTCAGCTTGCATAATCTTCCTACCACTTTCATACCATTAAAAATTCCTCCTTCTATTAGAAAAGAAAGGAGAGAGATTTTTTTAGAGACTGCTCTTTGCTCATGTGATCTTTCACTGAGTTAAATCTTGGCCTAGCCAAATACTCTGTCACTCCATGATGGGACTATTTCCTTGAATTGCAAAAGGTTAAGGATAAACTCCTCATCCACCTACCCCCCAAATACTAACAAACTACCTATGGGCTAATCCAAGCCTTTTACTAAAATAATATTTTTATTAATGTTTTGAGTATTTCAAATAATATATGTGATCATATTCACCACCCTATCTCCTTCCCAGATCCACACATCCCTCCTATTTTGTTTTGTTTTTTAAGCCACCAATCTGGGCTGCCCAAATCCTCCTGGGTGTGTGTCCTGCCTTGGTGCAGGCTGACCAACCAGAGCTCACACCCTTAAAGAAAACTGAGCCACCCTACCACAGTTATCAATAGTTCCTCAGCTAGGAGGGGGACTTTGTGTCCACTCCCCCCACCTAACCCTCCATTGTAGAATTTTGTCTGCTTTGAGCTCACGCAGGGCTTGACATACTGTGACAATCACTGTTGAGTTCAAACATGCAACTGCCCTGTCATGTCTGAAAAAAACACCATTTTGTTGTAGTAAAAAGGGAAAAAAAAGAAAAAAATTATAGGTCAACTTTTCTGTTGAATATGGATGAAAAAGCTCTCAAGTAAAGACTTAAACCTAACTCAAAAGCACATTACAAGGATCATCCACCATGATCAAGTCAGCTTTATCCCAGAGATGCAGGCACAGTTCAATACACGTAGTTCAATGAATGTAATCCACCACATAGATCCAAGGACAGAAACCACATGATCATCTCATTAGATTTAGAAAATCTTTGGCTTCCAACAAAATCCAACATCTCTTCATGAGAAAAATTCCAGAGAATCTAGGGAACCTGGGACATATCTCAACATAAGGTCAATACACAGTAACCGCCCACAGCCAGCATCTTTCTAAACAGAGAAAAACCCTAAAGCATTTCCACTAAAATCAGGAACAAGACAGGGTATCCCACCCCCAGTTTCCTCTCCTGTTCAGTATAGTGCATGAAGTCCTAGTTAGAGCAATAAGAATAAACAGGATACAAATAGGAATAGAAGAAGTCAAAGTATCCTTATTTACAGGAGATATGGTTCTACACATAAACTACTCCACCAGAACACTCCTATAGCTCCTAAACATATTCTTCAAAGTAGCAGGATGCAAAATTAACACACAAAATCAGGAGACTTCCTATATACCAACAGCAAGCATACAGAGAAAGTCAGGGACACAATATCATTCCGGATAGCAAAAACAAAACAAAACAAACAAACAAAAACAAAACGACAACAAAAAAGCTTGGAATAAATCTAAGTGAACCGGTACTATGTAATGAAGTGTGTGATAGAACCAACTGAGGCCACTTAGAAACACATCTGGAGAGACTAAATAATGGCAATAAGCATATTTTTCAAAACAAAAATTATTATAAGCTGGAAATGCTGATTTTTTTATTTTTAAACTTATGTATAAATAAATGCATGAGTAATGCAATGCAAAAACATCTAAGTGAACAACTTGTACAATAAAATCCTATCCAAATCCTTTTAAATTCTTCATGTTCACGCTTAGTGTAAATCCCAAAATTGAGGGAGCTAGCGCTTCCTTTTGCCTCTTCTAAATTTCCATGATGAGTCTGAAAATTCATTCTAAGAAAAAATGTCCACTAAATGCTTGTTTTTGATTTAATGCAGAACATGTAGGGCTTCACTGTTTGGAGACCACCACTTTGTTTCTCATGAGAACACTTTTCTACTCATCCGTCCACAAACACCTGTCTAATGTTTCTTAAGAAACGGCCCCAGAAGCGTTCACAACCCTTGGTAACTCCAGTTCTAGGGGATCCGACATCCTCTTCTGACCTCTGTGGGCAGCAGGCATGCACAGAGCACACAGACATACATATAGGCAAACAGTCACACAATCAAACAAATCTTAAAAGGACATCCTGCTTCTGCAAATCTGTGACAAGCACAAACCACTTAGCCTAAAGCATGAAAAGCTCAGGACAAATCAACTCTGCAGCCGTCACAACTCTAAGACTCAGGAAATCGATCCATGCCCATGTTGTTCTTGTGCTTTAACAAGGACTAGGGAGCAAAGGGTTTTACTATCAAATGTGGAAAGGTTTCCTAATATTTTCTTTTAGGTAGAGAAATTGGTGATTTCTCTTATAGCTACCATGGAAAGAACTGTCTTATATCATTGCCTAAAAAACCCATTTTCTGAAATGCTATGTTCTACCATTGGTGTAATAAAAGAATGTTATCTAAAGCTGTTATTATTTTATGACACTAAAGGAATCATGATTATCTAACATCAATGCCTTAGCAAGATATTTGTACTTTATCATGTATTTAAGATCCTAGAGTATTTGTTCCATTTTCTTTTTTTTTTTAAATATTTATTTATTATGTATACAATATTCTGTCTGTGTGTATGTCTGAAGGCCAGAAGAGGGCACCAGACCTCATTACAGATGGTTGTGAGCCACCATGTGGTTGCCGGGAATTGAACTCAGGACCTTTGGAAGAGCAGGCAATGCTCTTAACCACTGAGCCATCTCTCCAGCCCCTGTTCCATTTTCTTTAAGGCATTAGGGCAGTAAATAAATGAGAATGGTTCCCAGAGGCTCATATACTTGAATATTTGGTCCACAGTTGGTGGAAATGTTTGGGAAGGATTAGGAAGTGTGGCCTTATGGAGAAGGCGTCTTCCTGGGGGTGGGCCTGGAGGTTTCAAAAGTCCATCCATTCCCAATTAACAATCTCCACCTCATGGTTGTGGCCCAAGATACGAGCTCTCAACTATGCTTCAGCACCATGCCTGTCTACCTGCTGCCACGCTCCCTGCCATGATGGTCATAGGCTCTAACCCTCTGAAACTGTAGGCTTCAATACACTCTTCTCTAAGTTGTCTTGGTCATGTGTCTTATCACGGCAATAGAAAACTAACTAAGGCAGCCTATCTTTTTAAAAACTTCCATATTGGTTTAGAAATACATAAACACAAGCAAATCAGTAAAGGGAAAACTTGTATTTTTGGATGGAAAGGAGGATTTTTTATATGCAGATACCTCTGAAAAACTGATTAGAAGAGTTATACACAATTTGGACTTAATTCCTCTTCCTTTCTACTTGCCCGTGCTTTATTTTCACATGGTCGTGGGATTTGCTTATTTTTACAACTATTTCATGTTTTGTGTTTTAAGATACAAAACTCTAAAAACATATGAAAATTAGTAACTCAATATTTCTAACGTTTGAAGAATTTGCTTTATTCATCTACTTTTCCTACTATGCACACACACAATTTTGGGTTAGCAGCATCAGAGACAGCCATGTACAGAGAGAGTTATACAACTCAAGTATAGTACAGGTTACAATTTGGATTCTCTGTGAAGAAAGAGAACGGGTACACAAACAACTGTCATCCTATCTGCAATTTCCAAAATGGTCTCAGGATTAAGAGCTGGTTACAGTAAACTTGTTTTTTTTTTAAGTAAAAAGTAATAATCAAGCATGAGATTATTTTATACAAAGGCAAACATGGCTCAGTTAGGAGTTTGTCTATTCACAGCCCTACTCTGATCACGTGGTAAGTGGACTTGATTATCAGAGCAAACCAGGCCTGATGATTCTCATGCTGTCATTCATTACCTGCTCCCCTAAGAAGGCGACCCCTTTTCGAGATTTCCCCTCTTTGACTATTCAAAGCAATTCTGTTGGCGTAAAGCATCTTGCTAATAATAATAATAATAATAATAATAATAATAATAATAGCCAGGTTAAGTGGTGTATGTCTTTAATCCCTGAACTCAGAAAGCAGAGGCAGATGGATCTCTGTGAGCTTGGGGTTAGCTTAGTCTACAAAATAAGTTCCAGGATACCATAAAACAAACCAAACAAGTTAACAAAGAACCACCAGACTTTTTCCTGCCCTCTCTTTTCACATACATATGTGCCAATTTCCCGTGTCACAAAAAGGACTTCACATAATTCTCTTTGATCAACATGGGTATGAAATTCATGCATCCTTAGTTATTTTGACTATTAATTCAGTAATATTTTACTTCATACCCCAATAGATTATTCTGTAGCCATCAGTACATGACACATTCAAGAGAGCAAACAGGAGATGCAGAAGGGGTGGGGTAGGGAGCAAGAAAGCAAGTCACTACACAGAGAAATGTTAATGTTATAGGAATCTGGGGGAATAGGATGTGGGAAATCTACATATTTTTCTTGCAGTTTCCTGTTACATTATCTTAATAATTAAACACCAGATCAAAATACTCAAAGCAGACACAAAATGAACTGGAACTACAAACATCATTCATATTTACAAAGAAATGGCAAAAATTCAGTCCTCAGTTTTAGTCATTAACTAAATGAAGGAAGGAATTCAAATTTTCTGAGTCTCTGCTTCCAAGGTAATCATCTCCTAAGAACACGTGACTACTTCCTGGTACTGAAATGAGAAAGGAATTTCTTCATGTGTTTCCAATATCCTCGACAACAGTTTCATAATATATAAACACATATTTCAAAAGGTTTTTTTATATAACATCATTCATATCTGACCAATACCTAACACCAAAGCAAAATTCAGTTTAAAAAATTCTATAGAGTATAAAACCCAGGCATGCAGCCCCAAACAGCTTTATTAAACTCAAGAGTAAGACTACAGAAGATCATGATTGGCATCTGGCATATTTTTCAGTTCATGCTTCCAAACACCAATTGAGTAACCCAACTTATAGTAAGCAGTATATCCTAAGAAGATGCTTGCATGTCCCATGTCTGCAAGAAGCTATACAATCCTCTAAGATTGCTGCTTAAGTCAAGATATTCTCTAACTATTAGTCAATTAGGGGTACAGTTAATGCATTCTTACTTATAAATTCACATTTACATTACATTTATAATTTTTAGTGCCCTCACAGGTACATAAGCTTGGATAGATATTACCTTAATACAAAACAAATCAGCAATTGATCAAAAACCTTTAAAAGCTATGTCAATCTTAGCTCATAAAATTTGTGGGTGGTTTCTGTTCTGTTTTGAGACAAGATCTCAGTAGCCCAGAACTCACCTCTGCCTCACTGAAATTAAAGGCATAAGCTATCAACAACCTGTTTTGTTTTTTAAATAGGACCTCATTTTGTGGCCTAGGCTTGCCTAGAAGCAGTGACTGTACTTGTAGTCATGGGAACCCTCCCATTTCAGTCCCCTAGTATTACAAGCATGAGCGACCGTATTTGGCTACCCTGTAAAACTTTGAAGCATATGTGTGTTTCATATGAACAGATGCACAGAATATTTTCCTGAGACTGATCTAATGTCAAATCTTTTCCATGTGGTTATGTAACTGAAAGAATTGTAAAGCATTACTAGTCACAAGATAGTAAATTACCAGAGGATACCAACTCAACCTTCACTGTTAGAACAGCTGCTTTTAGCCCTAGATTTCTAGGACCTGGAAATAAAAGTTTAGCATAAGTTTACTTCCCATTCTATTCTTGCCTTTAAAAGGAATTACCTATTGGCAGTCACGCATGAGACTAACTAGGGAATACCTGTTAGTAGCCACACGTGGGACTGACTGGGGAACACCTGCTAGCAACCACTGTGATGGGCAAGGGACGCAGCTGCAGTCCTTCCTTTGAGACGTTCGTGATTAGGAGCTGTTGAATTGATGAAGTCATGAATTCGGAAGGAAAAAGAATGAAAGAGCTGGAGGACAGTTAGAAGGAAAAGCCAAGGGGCCATGCTGACATTTTTTCTGCCTTAACAATGACTTTAAAGTAATGTTCCCATGCAGCTAATGCATTTTGCTTTAGCTGTTTCCAGACTGGATCTGGAATGTGTCTCATACTGACCTGAAATTCACTATGTAGCCCAAGCCCAAATTTGAGGCCTCAAACTCCAGATCCTCCTACCTCAGCCTGCTAAGTTCTGGGATTACAGATGTGTACCACCAGCTCCAATCAGTTTTAAACTTATAGTCACTAATATGAAGCAAGAAACACACGAAAAAGAAATTGAAACAGAAGACAGCCTTAAAAGTGCCTGTTTTTAGTGAACTAATTTTGACATATTCCTTAAAACTAAGTGTTCATGATATACATATCAAATGCAAATACAGACACTGGTATCCATCCCAAGGAAGGCATGAGAAAGCAGCAATGATATGTCTACTGTGTGAATGAACTGTCTTCCCTCAGGGCTCCCAGAGGTGACAGCGCCACCACCTATGACCTCTTCTCCAGATTAAGAGTTATCATACTGTCAGGTGGTAGTGACACACACCTTTGATTCCAGTACTCGGAAGGCAGAGTCAGGTGGATCTCTGTGAGTTCACAACCAGCCTGGTCTATAAAGCAAGTCCAGGACAGTCAAGGCTACACTGAGAAACCTTGTCTCAAAAAAAAAAACAAATAAATAAAAACAACCACCAACAAAACAAAAAACAAAACAAAACAAAAAAGAGATGCCATACCAGAACAATTTTTGGTTAAAAATGCCAAAGTTAAAATCTTGAAAAGCTGCAGTATTTACTAACAGGCCATGTACAACAATGTGGCTTCATATTAACAGTGTGGTCAGCCTTATTTGAACCAAATCAACTAAGAATGGTGATAGATACAATATTTTATTATATATTTTTCCAAGAATTTGGCTGCAATTAAATTGTGTCTGAAGGAATTATGACACATATTCTCAATGAAAATAGAAGTTATATAAATTCATATATATATATATATATATATAACACAGTCTCCATTTTTAATAGTAAGATAAAACTAATTAAATGAATAACTGAATTAAATTTTTATCTAGGTAATTTTAAATTCCACACAACTGGGGCTAGAGAGATGGCTCAGCAGTTAAGAGCACTGGCTGCTCTTCCAGAGGGCCTGGGTTCAATTCCCAGCACCCTCATGGCAACTCACAACTGTCTGTAACTCCAGTTCCAGGGGATCTGACATTTTTACACCAATGTACATAAAATAAATTTTAAAAATTCACACAACCAAGTTCTAATGAAGACTAAAAATGTAAAAAAGTTTAAAAAAACACACACAAATTGTTCAGAGGATGCTGCTTTGGCAATTTAAAATTTGGTTCAATTATCTGTTATTAATCCAAGAAAATGGGTATACTATTTTAATTCCATACATGAGCAATTCATAAAAGCCTTAGTTTACCAAATGATGACTTTTTTCAGATAATGTTTATGAGGAAAAATATTTGCACAGATGTCACATGAACCCTTGCAGATACTTAAGAAAAAGATAAACAGATCAACAGAAAAATAGTTAAAAAATTGAAGCAAAGCAATTCAGAATGAGAACAAAAGCCAATGTAGTAAGTTGTTATCCTGCCCCAGGGCTCCCACCTTTACTACTGAGTTCACGCCAGAAGTTCAGAAATCACAACTGTCTTCGGATTAGCATCTGGGACACCGTGTTTGCTAAATAGTTCTCAATAGGCAACCAAGCACCTCCAACTAAATACTAACATGGAATTCTCCCATTTATCTTAGGAGGCTAATGAGCACTATCAACAGTGGAGAGAGACTGTACCTTAGGAGGTCCTGTAGATGTGAATCCTAAACACTCAACTAAAACCCTGTCCTACAAAATAAACTGGCGCCCAACGTGGCCATAGAGCCAGCCACCAGGTCAGACATGCTGAATCTTTTCCGGTAAGCCACCACCTCGTGGTGCTACACAGATTATTAGAAATGGGTTAATCAAGATGTGAGAGTTAGTCAGTAACTAACTCTCTAGAGATAATGGAGCAGGCAGTGTTTAAATGAATACAATTTGTGTGTTGTTATTTCCGGGGCTAAGCTGGCCGTGCGGGAGCCGGGTAGGACGAAAAGCAGGCCTACCCGCAGCTCCGCACTACAATAAACCACAGTACCTAATACGTGCCACACCAGAAACACTGCTATGGCAGAAAAAAGTGAAAATGTCTGTCTAGAGAGAGTGCTAATTTATTTTAAATGTATAAGCATTTTAAATAAAGCAAAACTAGAGAAATATAATACAGAAAGATCTATACTATACAGCAAGATCCCTAATGCTTAATGATAAACACAACAACAGAATATACAAATTGATACACACTTTTCAATTTGAAATACAGGTTCTGTATTTTATGTATTCATACATTGCAGGAATAGCACACCCAGAACTGATAGCAGTTCTTAAATCTAGGAAGCAGGCTGTTTGGGGGAAGGTTAAAAACTTTTTATTAGAATCATGAATTACATACTTTTACATAATACAATTTTTAAAGAGAAAATAAAATCAGTATCTTAAGTAATTTCAATTATTAAAACCATAACCCAATAACTAACCTATTCTGTGTGAGCTTTTCAACACAAGTGCAGGTTTATAGTACAATAACACAACATGAAAACAATCTGTCTGTTCATATAAAGGCAGCACGTGAGAATGCACACAGAGCCAGCTGCCTTTAGCTAATCCACTCTGCCCCGAAGGTGCGACTTCTTTACCATTCCTCCAGAAGCACGTCCCTTCTCACCACAATTAACAGAAATCATCCAGCTGGCCCGGAGACAAATCTCAACTCTCTAACACTTTCCCGAACTGTAACAACATAAATATCTGAGGAAAAACAAAATATCTGTCCTCTTTAAAAGACTAAAGAATATATTCTTTTCTGAAAGTTATTTCTTACTAGTGAATTTTAGAGCTATTTTTATCTATTTTTAATTTTAAATTTTATTTTTATTACTTTTTTAGAGTCACATGAAAGTAATGAACTTCATTCTGACATTCCCATATAAATATGCCATGATACTTTTTAGTGCTCTTAATTTTTTTTCTAAAGTAAAATGAATTCAAATTTGTTGACATAGGTTGAACATTCCTAATCTAGAAATCTGAGTTCTAAAATACTACAAATTCCAAACTTTTGAGTGCTACGATGCCACATGTAGAAAATTCCACAGCTGCCATCAAAAGAACACAGGTGTAGTAGACACTGTATAACATTACCCTTGGGTTATGTGTATAAGGTATAAATGAAACTTAAATGGTTTCATGTCTAGACTTGAGTCCAAGTCCCAAAATATCTCTTATTTATCTACAAATATTGCAAAATCTAAAGAAAAGAAAAGAAAAGAAAAGAAAAGAAAAGAAAAGAAAAGAAAAGAAAAGAAAAGAAAATGGAAACATTTCTTAGTCTCAAGCATTTTGGAGAAAAGGTATTCAACTCATTTTACACAAATAACAAAATGATCTATGGTTTTTGCTCTGTCTCAACTTAAATGTCTTCAAACTCATGTGAAAGTATGCATTAAAAATTGTGCCAGGCTTTAACTGGTATTCCAAATTCCATCTGGGAAATGAATTTTATAGTTAGGCCATAAACTTCTAAAGTCTGAAGTTTTAATAGATATGCTGACACAACCTTAACCATAAGAGTTCTAGCAACTGCTGTGCTAATAAATCTGTCTGTTTCTATTATGCCTGTGACAAATCCATTAATATGAATGATGTCCACTTCACACAGCACACTCCACAGCAACTGCACAAGCTATGTCATCTCCATTCTGAGTAGCAAATCAGTAATCAATATTTGTAAAAGCAGCAGCTAATCCTTTGTAAAATCACTGCTTCCGTGATTGAAGAGTTTGTTCAAAACACACAGTTAATCCCTCTTCATCTGCTTGAGCCTTCTATTCATCCCAGCCTCTTACTGTGCGGGCTGCAGCCGATTAATACATCTCCACATGCTAAACATGACCTGACAATTGACACAGGGTAGTGCTGACAGGATAAGCTCTACAAACACTGGCCTTTCAGAAAGAAAGGAAACCTGAAATGAATGTTCAGGAACCCACAGTTTACAAACAGGCTTACCACTAGCCCCCCCAACTCCAAAGCCTGACTTACTGCGACCCAGTGGATCCCTGCTTTTCGTGTGAGCAAGCCTTCTAGCTGGCTCTAGAATAAACTGGTTTATTCATAAAGCCTGCACTGTTTAACCTTTAAGTGGGGGTGATCAGGTGGCCAAGAGACACTCACATGGAGAGAACGAGGGGGAGAGTACTAGGTGTGACGGTACAGTGACTGATCTCAGCTCTTCCGAGTGCTACACTGAGAGGAAATCTCACAAAGACAAGGACCTTAATGGTGAGCGCAAAGCTTCTGATGGGAAAATAGACATTTTCAGACTGGGAACTGATTACCAATATAACAAAACATTCTGTTGTAACAGAAACATATATAAAGCCACAAAGAAAAAATTTACTGATCTCTAGCAATCCAATCACTCTTAAGGAAAATATTAAATTAAATGTTATTTAAAGTTCTAACATAAATTTCTATAACAGTTGCTTCAACTGAGCTACTCCATACAACCTTAATTGAAGTTACTTCAAACAAAATGCAAATTCATGTCAAATTAAGAGCATAGTCTAGACATAGAGAAAAATTATTTTCGAAGCCAAGATGTGGAATGAGATCAATTTTTTAAGACAACATAAACAGCTCCTTTATATGAACCACTTGTCATATCCAATTTAGGTGGGATAGCCACCAAGCTATTACTAAAGTCTTACATTTGTACTCCTCCTGACAGGCTGCAGACACCCTAGGAGGAGACATGTGTGCGGCAGGAAGCCAAAGGCACAGGGGACCTCAGGAGAGACGCCAAGTAGTCGACACTATCATTTGCTTCAGAAAGAGACAAGGTACTAGAAGTTATTACAGAACATGAAAATAAGGAGGCTGTGGCAACTTGCCCACGTCGGGAAAGATTGAGCATGGGCAAAGCCAGCAAATGATGAAGTGGGAGAAGGAGGAGCCAGGGAGCTGACCTTTAAAAGCAAAGTAAAGATGCAGGGCACAGAATGCAGCTCCATGCACAAGGCCCTGGGTTACACTCATATCACCAACAGAGAAAAGGTAGCAGTGACAGGAGAGGGGAGGGAACCACAGTCAGGAAGGAAAGTGCTTTGCTTCCGGTGTACTTGCTAATTCATCACCTGCAGCGACATTCCCTGTTTCTCAACAAACAATGCTTTAGTTCAATGCGTAGTTAACAAAATAACACCAACACAGCAATATAGAAATCTATTAACTTTAATCTTATTTAGTAATAACAGATTCATGCATAATGTTAAATAATAATAGGTTAAAATGATAACTATAATTTGAAATTTTCAGGTGGTACCTTGGATACACTGCATGTTTTGGATGGTATAGTGAGTACTGTAAGAGTGCAGTACTAAAATCTAATTGCTTTGTTAGATATTAAGCAAAATAATTTGCTACTCAGCTGAATTCATTATAAAAAGGATGATAAATCACTAAATCCTACAAGATAGCCAGCTCTAATTAGCCTTTGTAATGATATTTTGACCTGTATTTTCTTTTTTTGTTGTTGTTGTTGTTTTGTTTTTTAAGACAGGATTTCTCTGTAGTTTTGGAGCCTGTCCTAGAACTAGGTCTTGTAGACCAGGCTGGCCTCAAACTCACAGACATCCACCTGCCTCTGCCTCCTAAATGTTGGGATTAAAAGCGTGTGCCACCACCACCCAGCTATTTTATTTGTATTTTAATATTTTATTTGTATTTTAACAAATAAAGCTGGCCTAAAGATAAGAATGCAAAGCTAAGCTACTAGAGGCCAGGATTCGGGAGACAGAGGCAGATGGATCTCTGTGAGTTCAAGGCTTCCCTGGACTACATGAGATCCATCCAGAAATAGATCCAGATGGTGGTGGCTCATACCTTTAATCCCAGTGTTTGGGAATCACACACCTTTAATCTTAGCACTAGCGAGGTGGAGACAGGAGCAAAGATTTTTTTGTTTGTTTTGATTTTGGTATTTCAAGACAAGTTTTCTCTGAGTAATAGCCCTGGCTGTCCTAGAACTTGCTTTATAGTCTAGGCTGACCTCGAACTCACAGAGATCCGCCTGTCCCTGCCTCCTGAGTGCTGGGATTAAAGGTGTGCACCACCACTGATTGGCTGTAAAGATTTTTTTAAGTCTTATTTTTATCACAGATATTTTATGCATCCTTTGAGGCAAGTGTAATAATTGCTTTGGTAAATTTTACCAATAATGTTTCAAAGAAAATAAAATCATAATTCTTCTAAAAAAATCTCCTGGTTATGACTTATAACACAGTAGCCACTTTATTCTGTTGTTTATATTAGATCACATCAATTTCATCCAATAGAAGTCAAAACAGTATTGTTTCTGTAAGACAAGTGTTAGAAGGAGGTGATACACCAGCTTGCCTCAGTATGGCTAGTGGTCACAGGGGCTTTAACAGAGCATCAGTGTGGGCTCAGAGGACTTAAAGCAAACGGCACATCAGTCCTTTCCAATCAGTGCCTGGCTTATGAAGTTCTCCGGACTCCACAGAGTAAACAAGTCTGTGCTCTTGTCCAAATTCAGCCTTGAAGACTTAATGGGTAGGAATTAGTAGTAGTAATTGAACTAGTAGAATTTAAGAACAAAATATATCTACCTGACATCTAAAGATAAGGAGATGATGGAACTTATACAAAATATAGGGGAGGTGCAACACCAATGAACAGGTGTAAACCTAGACAGTCAGCTGAGCATACACACATCTGTATAAAGGACAGAGGAACACATGCCGTGTGTCTAAGTAGAAAAAGGTCTAAGTAACCTCAGAGCATCCACATATATGTCCAAATTGAATTTATTTATATAGCCATCTTTGTTTGCTACTTAGTATTTATTTTCTTCATCAATAAAATCAAAATTTACAAACTGTATGTCAGTAAGTCACAAGCTGACAAAAGTACCACAAGTTAGATTCTGAAGATAATGATGACTGGATATTAAGAAAATAAATCAGTATTTTACAGAAAGGGATCGAAGAAAAGCCTGAACATAATTATGCCTGGAATGTAATTATTCAATAAGTGCATATTTTTAAAAAATGAAGGCTATTAAATAAAATATAAAGGGAGGGGACACAACTTTGTACCAAAGCTTGGGTTTACTTTTGTTAAACATCTTTCTTTATTTATTTACTTGGGTGTGTGTGTGTGTGTGTGTGTGTGTGTGCGCACACGTGTGCTGCGGTGCACTTGTGCAGGTCAGAGGACAACCTTCAGGAACTGGTTCTCTCCTCCCACCATGTGCGTACTGGGAACTGAACTCGGGTCAAGCTCAGCAGCAATGTCTTTACCTGTTGAGCAATCTTAACAGTCCTAGCTTTACTTTATATGAAATTATGTTTACCATGGTGGATTACAAAGTAAAAGTATACCTCGAAAGGAAACAAAACTTCCATTAGAGTCAATAAACTATAGGAAAATATCAGAAAGACCAAGGCAACGGCAGTACTTTATAAAGAACTTGTCAAGCACTGAAATGGCTAACCAGGGGACGTTCCAAGTGAAACTTAACCCACGCATGCTTGTTTTCTAGGAGCCAAGTGTTTTAATGGCTTGTAAAACTTTAGTTGATGGCAGATAAAAAATAACATTATATAGTTAAACTTTCTGTGCATACAATTGTGCAACATCTAGAATATTTAATCAATAAGCTTTCAATGGTGCTGAGAATTTTACATTACACCAATAATCGGTGCAGTGATAGCATGATGTATTGACCCCTGGAGGTCTTGATGATCTAGTCAATATGTCCACATGGGACAAAGATGGCATTCTCCAAATAAAAGCATTCTGGATAACTACAGCTTAGACGCATTAAATTCAAGCAGGTCAGCTGGTCATGTATTCTGAAGGTCCACACTATGAGTCACAGTACCACATCCTGCACTTACTACAGCTGTCACAGACTGGTGGACTACTTCAGAAGGGAACGAAATGCCACTTTACTGCTTTCTCTTCCTGTCTCTCTGCTGAGGATATAAAAGTGAAAACTCTCTGTTTTCCATTTTTGGGCAATCTATAATGAGACCTATTGCCCTCTTGGAGCTGCACGGTAATTTGTAATAAGTTAGCATCCTCTGGAGGCATGTTTTCATACTACAGGTTTTCCCAGTTATACTGCTCGGCAGCTTCTAGTCAATATATCTCAATGAGTGCCAACAAATGCTGCTTTACAAAAGCAATTCCACAATTGGAATCTAAACTTATTAACTTCAACTCCTCAGAACTTTGTTTCAAAGTAAACTGGAAATTTTTTTGTCTATTCCATGACAATAAGGCATGACTGTCATTCTTTAGTGAACATTTACTATAAACTTAGAATATGTCAAGAACCTTGCTGGACCATAGAATTTTTATTTAGATAATTACAGACTCATGAAGTTGTAAGAAACAGTACAAGAATTCAAGTTGGTAGGCAGGGCTACCGGAGTTGGGTACGGTGGAGGGCTATGCTCTGATATAACAACTTTAAATGACAGTAAGTTCTTACAAAACATCACACTGAAAGCATGACTTAAATAGAAAACTTGTGACTGGAGAGATGTACAGAAGTTAACACTGGCTGCAGCCAGGCAGTGGTGATATACACACCTTTAATCCCAGCACTCAGGAGGCAGAGGCAGGCAGATCTCTGTAAGTTTTATGGAACAGAGTGAGTTCCAGGACAGCTAAAGCTGTTACACAGAGTAACCCTGAAACAAGCCCCCCACAAAAAAAGAAAAAAAAAGAATACTGGCTGCTATTCCAGAGAACCGAAGTTCAATTCCTAGCAACACACATGATGCACAGACATCATACATACATACAGGCAGAACATTCATAAACATTAAAAATAAAAAGGAGGAGGAAGGAAGAATGGATGGATGGAAAGGAAATCGCCCAGAATATGCAATTCACCTATCTTACTCAGATTTTCCCATCTTGTACTCCCTCCCTCAGTGTGTGTGTGTGTGTGTGTGTGTGTGTGTGTGTGTGTGTGTGTGCTCTATAGAACTTTGCCACCTGCACAGGCTAATGTGTACACCACAGTGAAGACACTGAGTTAGGTACAAAAGCCCTTTCTGTTCCACTTTTGTAATTTCGCCCACATTTCACCCATCTCTCCCTCCTTTCTCTAAATATTGGCAACCACCCTCTGTTCTCCATGTCTATAATTTTTCTATTACAAGGGTATACTTGAAATTATACAATAATAAACCTTTAGTGACATGGGAAGTCCTTCTGTATATGTTCTACTTTTATTAGTTAATGAATAAAGCTGTTCGGGCCAATGGCTTAGCAGAATAAAGTCAGACAGAAAATCTGAACAGTGATATAGGGAGAAAGTAGACAGAGTCAAAGAGATGCCATGTAGATGCCAAAGGAGACAGTTGCCAGAACCTTACCAGTAGGCCATAGCCTCATGGTGATACACAGATTAATAGAGAGGAGTTAGTTAAAGATGTAAGAACTAGCTAGGAATATGCCTGAGCCATTGGCTAAGCAGTGTTGTAATTAATACAGTTCTATATGATTATTCGGGCCTGGGTAACCAGGAATGAAAGAATAGTCTCTGTTTATACTTCAGAGTTTGGCTTTTTTCTTTATCACTAAGTATGGCTACCTGGAGAGTCATCCAGTTGTCATGTTCGCTAACAGTTCACTTGTACTTACTGCTGAGAATTACTCCAAGGACATACTGCCATGTTTTTGAAAACTAGTTTGTTTCTCACTACTCATTCCCCAGCCCACTGCAATCTGACGTCACCCATGCCACTCCAGACATCTCATAAAGTCAGTGCAATCATAAATCCCACAGTCAGCAAACAACTTCTAGTATTTATCTTTCTCTGCTATCTCTGAAGCACCAGTGTCTACTGTCCACTATCCTTACCCTAGAGTTCTCCCCTCCTTTGGCATCCAGCAAAACTATTGCCTCTTGGCCTTAACTCTTAAGCAGCCTGTTTCCATTTCCTGATTCATCTCCTCATCCCAATTAGGGATGGCAGAATCTTTGAGGATCCCAGCCTCTGTGTTTTCATTTCTCCAAATGGTTCCTATCCCTTCCAGTGAAAATTCTCAGTTGTGCCTACCATTCTTATTCTATGCTGAAGAGTTCAATCAAAAATCTTCCTCCTAAACCTCAAATCCATATTTTCGAACACCTGTTTTCTAACACTTAACCACCCTCTCCTCACTCTAACTCTCATCCTCTGGCGTCTCGACGAATGGGACATCTCAGTTCCTGTACAGATGGCTGTACGGTCATCTCAGAACACCAGACTCCTTTCTGCCTCCTCCTTTACTGGCCACATCAAATCAGCCACTATTCTGGCCCACTCTACCTCCAAAATATATTTCTTGAGGCAACCCTTCCTCCAATCTCCTCACCACTACTTCTTTAGTTTAAGGTCTCATCATTTCTCTTGAGTTATCAAAATATCTTATTCTTATATCTGGTCTTCCCACAATATTCTCCAAACTTCTTCAAGATGTTCTTACCTAGCCACAAATCTGATATATCTGAATTAATATCTTATAGTAACTCCATTGTCCATATGGATAATTGATGTTTTTCTGTTGGCTTAGCAGCTGCACATGAATTACTAATATTTCAATTATCATCTACAGCCCCAAAGCCCTCCCATCAGTGCCCTACCAGCCATTCAGGCCATGACCTCACAGTCTTCCAGTTCAGTTGCCCTGGCTGTGCTGTGGCAATAATATTACGTTTAAGTCTCTATTGTTGTATTTATCAATAAAAACTCAGAAGTCAGATGTGGGGACAAAAATCTGCTAGATTAGAGAAACCAAGAAGCAACCAGCCGACCTTACTTTTCAGTAGGAGACCCAGCAAGAGATGCTCTTCACTCATCCCCCAAATCAAAAGAAGCACCAAACTCTAGCCCTGCCCTTTCCTTCCTTTTGTCTTCTCTATCCAAATTCCTAGCTTCTCTATCAGCTAGTTGCTGGCTCCACCTCTGATTCAAGATTAACTTTATTAACAGTCTCAGAGTGTCAAAAAGAGATCGAGTATCCCCCAACAGATAATGTCTCAATGTTTATCATAACATACATAAGACCCTTTAAGATCTCTCCTTTGTCCACTTCTCCATTTCTCACACTCTTCACGCATCCACATTCTATATACACAGTTCCCATCCTACTTTGTGATTCTTGATTACTCCGCCTGCTACATTAGTGACACAGGTTTCCCAGTGCAGAGTCTGGAGAGCTCTCTGAGGGAACCAACATAGTACATGACACTTTCAGGAGGTCAAATGAATTTAAATCACTGGTTGGTATTCAGGAGTAAAGTAATAAATGTTTCAAAATCCTCTAATTTTAGCATTAACAAACAAATACTTTAAACATTTAATGTAAGTCTATCTTATCTGGAGATAACAATCATCTGGTTCTTTTAATCCAGGGTATAAAATTCAACACCTACACAGATCAAAAATTGAAATGAGGTGGTTAATATAATCTTTTCAGATACTTGAATAAAGTCTAAATTATGAATTGTCAAAGATATTGTGCGATATTTTGTCCCTGAAGACACTAAATAATAAAATAAGAAAAAAATAATGGAAAATGAAATAAAATTTGCTAAGTATAAATAATAGGCATTAACAGTTCATTGGAAGCTGAATGATTTCCTCAGGTGGGCAAGGACTGGTCTCTTAAATATGTCTTTATTATTCTTGCTATGCCTTTAGATCATAACAGAATGATCAAACCACACCCAGAGGCATAGTCTTCTTCTGCTGACCCACAGGGCAGTAGCATTTATCAAAATAAGGTCATTAGGTAAGAATCCTAATGAAGATTCTAATGAAGAGCAAGAAGGCTCTGTGGGTAAGGATGTTTGCCACTAAGCCTTACAGAGTTCCATCCCTGAGTCCCACATGGTAAAGAGAGAACCAATTCTCATGAAATGTCCTCTGATCCCCACACAGGCACACAAACATACACATGCATAAATAAATAAAACCGTTTTTAAAAAAATATACACATACATATAAATATATATCACTGAGTATTCAAAATGCTTGCAGAAAGTAGCTGTTCCATTTGCTACACACTCAAACCTAGTGATCCTAAACACTGTGAGTTAACAGGATGTCATAGAAGTCCAAACTGTCCTATGAAGACAAGACACCTACAGAGAACAGAAGAGTATATGGTAACATGAGGCATAAAATGGATTATGAATAAAAAGCTGTAAAATAGCCCAAGTTCTCATGTACGTACTGGTTATATCTCAGCATCTATAAGTAAACTGACTCGTGTTTAATAAAACCCCGGAATATACAACTCTAGGACAGGCATGCTTCAACACTGTGATCTATCAGTGTTAAATTTGACTACAGAAATGAGAAACCGAATCCTCATGATACTCCTGAGCCAATATGCTACCACTAAGACGGGAATCAGAACACAGCCACACTGTGAGACCTGTAATGGCAAATCTAAAAGCTGCTTCCTACAGAAAAATCATCACAGGCAAATAAGGCTAGAAGAAAATGTCAGGAAGATGGCTTTTGATGTGTGAAAGAACAAGGGTGAGGTTAGCCCAGACTCCCGGGGGGGAATAGGACAGTTAACCCTACAGAGTATCAGTTCCTGGCCTTCAGAAGTGAGTCCTAAGAGTACTAACTTTATATGCTGTTCTGGAGATTAATTGAGATGATTTATCTAAAGTGTGGAACAATATTTGGCAGTCTTCTGGGTACTTCCGATTCTATACTGCATCATGCATGTTCATGACTCTGCTATCAGCCAGAACTGCATGTTCAAGAGTATTAAGAATAACAAAAAAACTTCACACTGCATGCATGGGCACACTTTTATCACTGCACCCATCCATTATTCTCCACTGCAGCTGTAAAGGAAAGCACACAGGTCAGAGCCATGGTCTCAAGAATCAGGTGTGGCTTTCCAGTTCCTGCTCTGCTGTTCACTGGCAGATAACTTCAGGCAACTTCATTACATTAAACAATGTATCTGATACAACTAAAACGAATAAATTTTGTGACTAAAGTTAATAAAAGTACTGAATATATAAAATAAATTACAAACACATATGATGCCCATATAACCTGTAACATAAATGTAAAGCAAAATAAATTTACTTTCCCTCAAATATTTGATATACTAAAAAAAATCAAAGTAAATTAATGAATTGTAGTGGTGTGCACAGTCAACATCAAAAGCTTGAAAAGACATTTCTTTTGAGATTATATAATGTCTGCCTTGGTAGCCAAGGCATTCTAAACTTGTCCAGAGTTTCAAAGGGCTCAAGAATGGTTCAGATTAGATGTTTCTACATCATTTTTTTATCCAATGAGTAAACCTACTTTTTCCTACAGAAATACAGTGTTAGTATTACCACAAATTCTGAATTAATAGAATTAATTTTATAAGTAGTTCTCTGAGTCACAGGTCATAAAAATATGAAGCCTATCAATTCCCAATGAAATTTAATAAAGATAAAAATGTAACTTTTTAATTGTTATCAAATGTCCCAATTAATATCCAAGACAGAAGTGGTCTAGATTTCCATCTTTTTCTAGCCCTCAAGTAGATAATCCAATGACAGAGCACTTCATACGATTCTATAAAATTCTCTGTTTAAATAAGCTCTGCTTCCTATTGTTATTCTGAGGCAAAACATTTACAATGACTATTCTATAGTGTTGTAAAAACAAGATTTACACTGAAGAATCTATTCAAGTACACGGTCAAAATCTAAGTTCTAATGTAGCTCAAGCAGTAGCTGCATGGGAAATCAAGCAATGAAGGGCTGGATTTATTGAAGAAGGCAGGGAAGCTGCGGACCTTCTTAGAGTGTTGGAAGATAGTGAGCATTTAGAATAAATATTGATGGCTTATGAAGGAGGCTAGCCTATAAAAGTAAAGAGTTATGTGAAATGAAGTAAAAGATTATGACTAGAAGAGCTTTAAAAACAAGCAGAGGAGTTTGGACTTGGTTCAGTGGGCAATCTGCCACTGTTGTAGGATCTCGAGGAAGCAAATGAGTCTATCGATGTAGTATTTCATAAAATCAATCTGGCAGGATGGAATTAGGAGCATAAAAGGAATTTGAGAGGGCTTTTAGTTTAGGAGGCAGCTACAGTATTTCACTGTGATGAGGTCTCAGACTAAACAGTAGCACTGAAAGTAGATTGCTTTTGTTCATTCATTACAGAGCTTTACTAAAAACTGCTACATGGTGGGCACTGTGCCATGCATGGAGATCACAAAAGTAAACAAGTCTAATGACCTCTTCTCTTGTGGACTTAACAATAATATAGTGAGAAAGGTAGGCAGAAAAGTAACAACAACAAAAACTTAAAACAAACCGCTCACAAATATTACAAACTGTGATAAGTGATAAAAAAGAAAATGGGGATGAGGAGTCATGCAGGGCAGAAAAGAAGCCTCAACTCAGGACGGAGGTCTGTGGAGAGATGACAGGTACTGAGGCTAAAAGCAACAGGAGACAGAACAAGGGCGTTGGGAAGAATGTCTTTAGCACAGACAATAGTACGGGTAAAAGCAGAAGAAAGCTTGGTTCATTGAGAAAACTTAAAAATAAGTTTAGCAGGTCAGTGAGGGAGGAACACAGCACTGGTGAGACTGCAGAGCAAGGGCACTGGGTCAGTGAGGGAAAGCACAGAACTGGGTGGCAGGGAGAGGGGCATGGCCTGGATCATCCAGGACTTTAATTAAGTCAGCCCTGTAAGAATTAGGATTTGATACTAAGGTTATAGGACTCTACTTGAGGATATTGACTCTGGACGTGACATAATATGCTAAGAACAAGAACAAGGAAAATTGTCAAATATATCATAAACTAAATCTAAACAACTGACAACTCATTTGAGGTCTGCTTTTAAAATGTCAGACACTTGCTGAACATGGTAATTCACACTGTGATCCCAGTACTTGAGAACAAGAAGCAGGAGGATTGCCATTCAGGAGTTAAAGGCCAGCCTGATCTACAATGAAGTGATCTCCAGGCCCATCATGACTACATATTGAAACCCTGTTTCCAAATTTCAAAATAGGATTGGAGAGATGTCTCAGTGGTTAAGAGTACTGGCTGCTCTTGCAGAGGTTCTGGGTTCAGTTCCCAGCACCCACATGGCAGCTCACAGCTTTAACTCCAGCCCCGGGACTGATGTCCTCTTCTATCTGCCTCAGGCACTCCATGCACATGGTGCATACACATACATGCATGCAAATAAAACACTCAAATGCATATTAAAAATATATCTTTAAAAACAAGTAGTTTTGTTCTTTATGAGTGGAGAACCTATTTTGTATGACATCCAAGATATAAAAAACTAAAATTATCACTAAAATAATTTTCAGTTAAGTTCTTCAAAGCACAGCCATAGCACACTCTAGTATTTCCTAAGGGAAAAGAAGTAGTCAGGGTCCCCAAAGGAAAAACATTGAAGAGCCTTATCTAAATGCTTAGGGACAGAATCACTTGAATTGATAGCTACATAAACAAGATGAGATTACTTGGGGGACAGAATCCAGGTCTAAATATGAAATTCATTTATGTTTCAAATACATTTGGTGTGCATAGTCAAAAGATAATTTTATATAATAGTTTAATAATTTTGTACAAGTTTCGTGGTATGGAATTTTCCATTTGTAGTGGCATGTCATTTTCAACTTCTGATTCAAATTAGGGATTTTCACCCATATCCTTGCCTCTTACTCAAGAATAGAATACATTCATTCAATGGAAGGTACAAACAATGTGACTTGTGAGAAAGCTACTGAGAAAACTTGAAAATCAGCTCAACCAGCTTGGTTTCTAACTTGAGACAGGTTATTTAAGCTCTCTGTGCTGGTCGCTGTGAAGCAGCCTGAGCTGGTACTAATGGGATCCTAGGAAGCAAATGAGCAGATAGAGCAGACCCTCTTACTGTGTCATCTCTCCCCAGACCCTTACTCTGCTCAGCTCAAGCCATGCTGTACTGCTCCTCTCTTAAAGTCACAGCGCTGGTTTCGGAATGATGACCTAAATGCTTCCCATCCCTGCAGAGGAGCTACCTAGACAGGGCTGCAGGGCAAGCAGTTCTGGTTTTCATCGGTCAGACAAACTTTGCTACATTGATCAGTCTGACCTCTCATTTGAAAGCTACACAGACGATACCTAAATGAATGGGCTTGACTGTACCCCAATAAAACTTTATTCATGGCCAGTGAAAATTTAATGCCATATTATCCCATGTGTTCTGAAAGATTATTCTTTTTTAATTATGTGGAAACTACTTTTTGCTTAAAGGCTGACAAAAACAGGTAGCCAACCAGTTTGCAGATTTAGACACAAATATGAAGGCTTCCGATTGTAACTTTACCATCAGTAAAGTCAGAGTAAATATAACAACTTTCCTAATTTGTAAATGTTGATATGGTCAGAAATTATTCTTACCTGACAAACAGCATGGACTCCATTTCCCCCCTAGCTTGTCCTAACCTAATGCAATTGCATAAAGTCCTGGCTAAGGCACAGCACAAACCCTGCTGTCTGGGCTAGAGAACTAAGAGTGTGCTCACAGAGACCAGTGCAACACTAAAATTTCTATTGTTATGCCAATCTTATTTACTATTGCTTATTTTACAAGATAATTAAAGCTACTGCCCATTTGTCATTAGGACAACAAAAGACAGTTTACTGAGGCTCACTAAATCCTTGCCAACAGACTTACAATAAAAGAAGACCAAGACAGAAGCCTATCCCTCAGCAGAATACAATCAATACAAATGTAATTATCTCAGGCTGTATAAAGCAGTGCATATTTAGCCTTTGAACAAAGCACAGTGCATGTAAAATTCACTGTTAAAAATAACACTTGTGGAGCCAGGTGGTGGTGGCACACGCCTTTAATCTCAGCACTCAGGAGGCAGAGGCAGGCAAATCTCTGTGTGAGTTTGTGGCCAGCCTGGTCTACAGAATGAGTTGAAGGATACTCAGGGCTACACAGAAAAACATTTTCTCAAAAAAAAAAACAAAAACAAAAACAAAAAACCAAAACAACAACAAAAAAGCCAAACAGAGTAATGCTTAGTGGGTTTGATCTGGTATCTTCCTGGGATTCTGACTGGCGTGTCCAAATGGCTAATAACTCTGAACATATTTACACAGACTCTACTTATTTGCAAATTTCTTTGGACAAATGACTGTTCATATTCTTTGTTGTCTGTTTGTTACTGAACTGCTCCATCTATGAGGAATGCGCTCACAAAGAAGGCTGCTGGACCTTAATCCTGGACTGAACAGCTTCTACACAGTGAGTAGTGCATCTCTCTGGTCTACAAGTTAGATAGTCTAACATATTTTCTTACAGCAACCCAAACAAATGAAAACAGATGCACAAAAAGAACACCGGAATGTATAAAACTCTTTCTACCTTTCTTAAAATGTGTATTGTTACCCCAAATCTTTCTCCTTAGTTCCTGGCCTATACCTAACTGCTAGCATTGCCATCTGCATGTTGCCCCTGGAATTCTAAGTTCATATCTTTAAATTGCCTCCAAATCATTCCTCTTCTCACACTACCCCAGTCATTTTCCTGAGACAGACATTTGGTGGTTAAATAGCATGTATATTCTCCCTCTTGCCTTTCTTCTGGTCTGCTTTCAATCCATACTATCACTGCGTTAATGTTTGAAGATAAATATTTTTAATACCCTACCTATTACCCTACCACTTTTTCTCTAGTTATCTCTGGACATTTTAGCAAAGTATATAAGAACTACAAGGACCTGAACAAACTGCGACAACCCAGTATATTTAAAAAGACCACTTTGTTACTCAGCCCAGAGTGACCCTTCAAACATAAGCGTCTGTGTTATCTCTGCCAAGATGTCTTCCTTCTAGAGACTCAACTCCATTGTAACAGTAGTGTGCTGGGGCCTCTAGGAGCTAGAGCACAAACCAACTGTTAACATCTCTTCCCAAATCCACAGGGATAACATGTTGGTTGTTAAAAAAAACTAAAAATCCAACAGCAGGGACAGAAAGAAATTTTATACGAATTGCTATTATCTGACTAAAGACAAAGTCAGCTGCCAGGATTTCAGCCCCAACCCTGCTCCAGGAAAATAATCTAAAAATAAATGCATAAATAAGACTCATCAGAAGTGTCCACCCTTTGAAACCTTAAATGCCCACCCTTTTAAGTTACTCCTTAACTATTTCTAGAGCTCTTAGGTTTCTTCTTGTGATTTCCATCAATTAAGTTAGTAGAGAAAAGGCTTTCTTTAACTCTAGACAGGAACACAGCCAAGGGTGGAGAGAAGAGAGACAAACTCTCAAGAGTCTAAGAGTCTCCATCTAAGAAAGAACTATTAAATGTCTGGGACAGGCGCATGGATGGGAGAGGAGCTCGGGTGAGTGGGGAATATTCACCAGCAGAACAGCAGAAAGCTATTGTAAAACCCTCAGGAGCGTGTGCCAACGGAAATCAATAAATGCAGCAAAGTGGAGTTTCTCCATTGCAAGAGGCAAAGAGGGAGGAGCATTTAGCAGCAGGCCACTGCTGACCACCCAGAGTTCTAATTTCCATGTGTGGTTTTAGTTCTAAGCCGGAATCTGGTTCTGAAGGAAATGAATCACTCACATTCATCTTCACAGTCATAACATCGTATTTACCTGAGCAAAACTGGATATGAATCACCACGTAATTATCAACACAGGCATCCTCTGAACAGGACTAGCACACAGTGAATATGGAAACTCACTGACGAACAGTGAATTCAACAATTGTGGGGGAAATTTAAAACATTAGGAATTTAAATTGAAATTTGTCCTTTCTTGTTAAAAGTAAATTCTCATATCTATATATTTAAGGGAAGTATACTAGTATTAGCAACTTACTTTAATAAGCATAAATAAATAAGCAAAATTAATTAAGAGTAAAATCTGGTCTATGATAAAGCAAGGACAGGAAATTTTAATGATAAAATAAATACTGCATATGTAAATATTTATGGTAAAATTCTTCTATTTCTTTACAGTATGTTTGGAACTTTCTATCATAAAATATTAGGACAGAATTGAATTAGCATTTTTTTGCACATGAGGTGTGCTGACAGTCACTTTCAGTAGCAATCTGCTAACTCCTTCCAGTATGGCCAAGTTCCAGAACAAGGACAGGTCTTTTGAGTTTTAAGGATGCTAGGTTTCAAACACAACACTGACATGAAGCTCCCCCTGGCATCTGTGTCCCTGGAACATATGGAGACCCACATAATAAGTATCTAAGTATTATGAAGTTAGTCATCAACCTAACAAGATTATTAACTAAAACATGGTTTATCCTCCAGATTTGGCAAATGCATACCATCATAATAATGCAGAATACTAAACTCAACTTTAGGAACTTGGACACCTAAGGTATTCGCATCTTTTTCTCCCTACCCCGGACTCTAACCCAGAGAGACTCCCAATGAGCCTTGTCCATATCCTCAGCCAACCACCTATATGCAACCTACAGCCTCTGCTTATGAATATATAGGTCAGTTACATGGCTCATTCCAGAGCACAAAGCCATGTAACAGTTCCACACGATTGTGGGGGAAACTTCACAATCCCCTTAGAGTACTCAGACCTGAGAACACGGTCTGGCAGGTAAGGTTGGGTAGAGTGAGGTACAGTGACCTAAGATGAAGCACAGACATAAGCCAGGCACCGAGCCTCAGCTCTACAGACCAGATCCTGTGGAGAAGCACAAGTGGAGCCATGTCCAGCCGAGGCTCTGTAAACCTGACCAGTGCAGGGCCCCTCTAACCTGGGTCTAACGGCCATACTGGCCATAGTTCACGCATAACTGAATCACTGCAGGAACAAGTCACAGGGGTAGGGAGAGATCCTTTTAACCAAAGTTTAATGTACGAGAGTGAAATCCTCCATTCAACTAATACTCATCAAAGGCCACCATTCTAGAACAAGGGAAACAGTGCTGTCCAAGACAAAGAAAACTAGCAGAAATCACATTCTAAAGAGGAGAAACAAAATTTAAAAACCACACAAAACCTTCTGCAATAATCAAGTATAAGACAGGCTAAGGGTGAGAAATGACCCCAGAGAACTGCCTTAGAAAAGGAGAGAGGTCTGTGAAGGTCAGTGGGCTGAACTACGGAGTACAGACGAATGAGTCAAGATGTGAGGAGTCGGAGAGGACAAGGAGGAACACCAGTACCTGGCAGAAGGCTCTTAACTGTACAACAACGTGCCCTCCTTTCAACATTGCCATGGGGCTGAATTGCAGTATATCTGTAGCTAATCAAAGACTTCCTCCATGAAGTGACTGTCCTAAAATATCTCGACTCTCTGAGCACAGTTCTTTGACTTTGTTCAACTACTGAACTGTCCAGGACTTTTTTTTTTTTTAAGGAAAAGCTCTCTCTTCAATATTCTATTTTTGAGAGCAATTATCTAATAAGTGATTAACTCAACACACAGCATCCCTTCCTCATCACTAATTAAATTTTAATCATTTGAACATTTATATATTCACTTGGGACAGGAAATGAAGAAAGAGAAAGAATGCACAGCCTGGAAGGAATCGATTAAGCTCAGTTTTGGTTTCCATGCACACAATGTCCAGCTATCTCGTCAGCATGAGAATGAAACTAAGTTCCTTTTAGTTGAACCTCAGAATTGTGCTCTAATTCACAAATGACTGTTAACCTCCTTTCAAACACATCAGCTTAACATGAATGCTTTTGGTGAAGAATGGGCATTAAAAATCTAAGAATGAAAACTCTTGCCATAGCTTCTAGGAACAGGAAAGTAACCAGTTTGAAGAGCTGCATTTTGTAAAATGCTTTAAAGATGCCTTAGATGCCGAGGAAGGTGATTGTGCCCATGACTGGTACAGTCGCACAGCCAGAACATCAGCAGGTCAGACTCCTAAGTAAACAAAGCACCTAGCCTTTTCATGCCTCATCTTACCAGGGTTTACTAGGTAAGGAAAGGAGTCAACAGGAAAATTTAGTTCATAGAATTCTTAAGAAAGGGGGCAATATGTGAAGGCAGGTAACTTAGCATATTTTCTTACAATACAGATTAAGAAATGGAAACATGTCAAAAATAAGTGATTAACTTCAAACTACCAAGGTGTAAAGTGACCTATTGCTAACTGCAATGAAGGACAGATAAACAACAAACAGCATATTAGTCAGGACCTCTTTTTAATAATTCAGTAGAAAAACACTGTAAAAATTACTTGATGTAAACTACAACAGAAATGTAATCTAATTTTAAATGTAAGTTGGAAAATGGAATTCTATCAATATAAATTTCTTATAGTTTCTTCTAAATCTTAAGTTCTCATGTCCTTCAAAGTACATGCTTTATACAACATATACCATAGACAAACACCTATAGGCACATGTGTTGGAAATAATTTTGAAGGACTATAGTATACTCAACAAACCTTGGTAGTTTTTCCTGAGTGGTCTCTTTTGAGTAATTAGGAAGAGAATGTGCAGTGACTCAGCACAAAGAAAGTCTATCTAGCACCAGTGGGGGAACAGGAAAATATTCTGTTAACTAACTGCCACCGAAGGCCAGCTAGAACGTCAGTCAATATGAGCCTGGTCAGTTAAACAGTGTTACCAATTACTAATTACAAGCAGCACAATAACTATAAGTACAATTATATATAACTATGTTATATTTATGGATTATAGTGTTTAATATTTATAAAGCATGTAGTATGGTGTCTATATAATATATACTATTTATATATAATATATTACATATTATATAGTTGTTATATATAATACTGTGATATAGGCTATGCATATAAACATATTAGTGTATAGCTATATATATGCACATTATACTATTAGAATACACAGGCTTTAATTTGAGAACTTAAAAAACTGTCTTTTTCCATTATGATGATATATGATGATGTAATTAACATAGGGAAATAATTTACACATATAAAAATTTCAAAGTAAAGGTTATGGGTTTAAAATATTTTTAACTAAACATTTTAAATATTAGCTAAGGTCTTGATATCCGCTATCTACAAAACTATTATTCTAGAAAGTTTTGTAAGTGCTGCAAAAGCTAAGTTGAAGCCCAATATTTGTCATTAAACAAGACCTGTCACATTAAACTGGCCCTTATAGAAACAGCATTGTTTTAATAGTGTCTGCTTTAATGGCTGCATAGTATACTAATAAGCATAGTATACTAATATCACTTGTGTTACAGATATGGAGCTGTCACATTGGACATTGCAATGTATTTTAATTATGTATTTTGTGTCATACTACTTTTTTTTAAGTAGCCACTATTTACTTCTAAGCTTTTTTATTTTTTCAGAAAAATAATAACTCTTGGTCAACACAGGCAGCCAAATATCAGGCCTTAGCCATCTGTCAACTGGCTTGAATTCAGCGAGCATGCTCCTGTAGTTTTAGTTCTAATTGTGTTTAATGCTGCACTAATTATTTCAATGGGGAATAATTTTGTACAGTCAAAGTTGACTCATTTTATAAACTGGAAGCTCTTCAGCTATAAATTGGCAGGTCTCATCCTTCATTCCTCCTAAGCGTTGTGCCAAAGGGGAATAAGTATATGGTTGCTCTGTGACCAAATGTCATGTGCTGGGCAGAAACATTGATCCTGGCTATTAATCACTCTGCAAGCCCTCCCAGTAATCAAAGGGCACAGCTGCAATGATATATGACCAGTGTCAGCACAGAAAGCCCTTTACAAGACTGCATGCCTACCAGCTGATGGCCAGTATGTACTGCTGCATGCACACTGGCCAGACCAAAGTGCCCGGGCTAATTAATCATCACCTCTAACTGTTCGTTCTATCATTAAACACCTTTATTGGCTGAATTATCGGAGGATTCTTACCCCCCTAATTACTTAGGTCTAGAAGCAAGGAACATTCTCACCTGGACACACATAAAGTTGCCTATTACCTGTATTAGACCCGTCTACTCCTTCAGCCTCTTTTCCATACAAGTTTGCTGACCTAGCAGTGAACTAGAGACTTGCAGAAAATTGGATGTTATTGCGACTGATTTTGGTGAGGTTCAAAGGGAATGAATGATAGAAATGATAGAACACCTATATTCCCTGGAATCATCGTAAATTATTACTGTGAGAGTTTAGAATCCTTACATTTGAATTTCATGTCTGAATCATGAAACAATAAGGCGGAAAGTGCAAACTAGTTTTAGGGAAAGGTTTTTGGTTCTAATCAATTTCTGATGAACTTTAGTGATATGTTTTACTGGGTTACGTTCTCTACTTCAGTAAGATGGTACAAAGTAGTTATTTTAAGAAGAAATTTTTATATATCATATCTGCTTTTAAAATAAATGTATTTACATATTTAAGGATTCTTTAAAAAATATCCAGGATAAAACAGTTAAATAAGGATTCTGAGATTTTAAAGAAATTTCTAGACAGCATAGCTCAGCCTCAATTTTTATGTAAAGTAACTTTTCCCATTTTCAAAACAGTGCTAATCTAATCAGAAAAACAGGAACCACACATCAGCAGGACTTTGAGATTATTAATGACTACCATATTCTATAAATAAAGTCCCAAACATATCAATACTTTCTATTGTGCTAAGACAATGGAAAACTTGAAACTAGAGAATTACCAAGATTATAATAGCCAAATATCTTCCTTAAAGAAGTGCAAATAGCAAGAGCATATATTAAGTTAATTAAGTTAATTAAGATAATTAAGTTATCATAATTCTTTGGAATTATCAGTGTATACACAGTTTCCAAAGAATGCAATGAAGTTATTTCTTTACTGTAAGAAGTGAAAAGTTATGTACTGCTTCAACCAACATTACCAGGTAGTATATTAGGAACATGACCAATTATTTTATAATGGCTGCACTATTTATAATATCAAAACTGAGTAGAATGCACTAGATTCAGTACAGTCTTTTAAAGTAGTATGATTATAGTTAGTTTAGAGCCATGAACCAAAACAAATATACACAAAACTGTCTCACCCAACAGCCAGGTAGATGCTATAGTTATTTTATTCTTATTATTAAAGCTTAAGTTTTAAATATTAAATAAATAGATAGTAGAATTAAGGTTAACACACCTACCAAAAGTAATAAAATGAAGAGGTGGACAGGACCAAATGCTGAGGAGCATACACAGCGGCTGAGAAAAATGCTGAGGAAAACAGCGTAGTAGATCCTCATACAGACTCCACTCCCAATGAAAACAGAAGAATAAGCCTCAAAAATATGTGTTCAGGACTGGGAATGTAGCTCAGTGGTAGAATGCTTGCCTAGAGTATATAAGGCCTTAAGTTCAATTTCCAGCAATGCAACACACACACACACACACACACACACACAATGAAGGGAAATATTTACAAAAGTTTTATTCATATTGGTCAAAATTGCAAGGAACACAAATATTCATCATGAGTAAATGAAATGCCAAGCTGTGGTACTTCCACACACTGGACTACTTCTCAACAATAAAAAGGAAGAAACTATTGGCATATGAAATAACTTATACAAATTGTCAAAGTGTCACACTGAGTGTAAGCAGTCAGGGCTGTCTAGCTACGTACTGCATTCTATTTACATCATCTCTAGAAAAGGCAGAACAACAAAGCAGAAAATCTTACTGATTGCCAGGAGATGGAAACAACAGCAGGTGATTGACTACAAAGGAGCACAACAAAACCTTCCAAAGTGCTAGCAATGTTCTGTATCTTATGACTGTACAGTTATTACCAGCAACATACACCTATAAAAGCATGCCAACTTCAGACATATACACACACACTAATAATTGTGACCTAAAAGCAAAAACTGGTAGTAGGAAACTATCCCATGAGCAAAAGTAACTGGCTTATTTCTATATTAAGTCACAAACATTTATTTTGCAGTCAGTGACTTGAATAACCCAAATGCATTAACAACTTAGTCCAACGAACTAGAACACTGAACTGAAAAAACAAGACTTGACCACACAGTTTCAGAACTAGTGAGACTAACTTAGAAATGGAAAACTTACAAAACACCAAAATACTTTTACAAGAGATTCCTTTCCTCAACATTTTTCCAATTGTAGAGCTGAAAATATTATCTAATATAAATTATCCAATCTGAAGATAAAAGCGAGCGAACTGCTCCGAGATCTACAGAAATAAGGCACTTTGGTTCAATTAAATGATTTCCCTGCAGGCAATGTCTTCTCAATCTGAGCTAATGACATCATTTAAGGAGGATGGTCCATTTAACTAAAAGGATCTTTTACAAGGCAGACAGACAGAAAGTAATCTAAGAATGTTTGCAAGGACTTTCCATATTTCAAAATTATAATGGTGAAATGCCTACATAAAATTCTTAAGGTTAGATATTAATCAATACACTCCAGCAATCATTTTCCCCATTTTTCCCTTTTAAGAAAGCAATCCTTTCCCGATGGCATTAGGCGATGCCAGGCTAGCGGTGGCACAGACTCTGTGAGAAATCAGGGTCTTATTTCTAAAAAGCTAAGCTTCTTTTCTACCTGCTGCTTCCAAAATTACCTTCCCCGGGCCTAGGAGGCTTACTCGGATCACTGTGAGCTTTTCGAATGTAGAAGTGATCAAAAGTACACTTGAAACTATCTTTAACTGAACATCCTGACCAGAAATTAAATTGCTAATTTTCTAGATAAGAAAATTTTAAGAGACCTGCAGGGGGCTCTTGCCTTAACCCTGTGACCGACAATCCAAAATTAAAAGCCTTCAGTGGGCTCTCCTTCCATAAGAAATCCCCGGCTCAGGGTCTGGGGAAAGAGACACTCTGCCACCACAGTTTTCTGGAAAGAGTGAAGATGCAAACCAAATAATAAATTAAACACACCAAATTCTCTCAAATGATTCCTTCTCATACTTCCAAGTTTAAAAAATTATTTTCTATTAAAAGTACACACAGACTGGCCCCAACTTTGTGTGAACTGGCAAGAAAGTAGTGGCGGGGGACAAAGTATCAGCACTAACCAGGAAGGACATAGCCTAAGGCAGAGGGTTCCTGCCATTACCAAACCATATAATCTTGAACTGATCACTTAACCTATCAGCACTTTAGTTTCTTTTTCTCTGAAATAAGCTCTGAGGCCAATTCAATGTTTCAATCTGAGTAACCAGAGAGGTTAGCTCATAAAGGACCAGAGGGAGGAGGGAAATCTTCAGAATATAATGTTAGAAAGAGATAAAGGGGGAACTTGAACAGGAGGATTAAATGAGAATGACGGGGAAGAGAGAATAAAGGAGGAAATGTGGCCAAGGACAACTAACACTAAAGGAGTTTTTAAAAGTCACATGGGAGCCTACTACTATAGAAGCCTCCTTGGGCTGGAGAGATGGCTCAGTGGTTAAGAGCACTGACTGCTCTTCCAGAGGACCCGGGTTCAATTCCCAGCATCCACATGGCAGCTCACAACTGTCTAAAGATCCAGTTGCAGGGGATCTGACATCTTCACACCAATGCACATAAAATAAAGTAAAATAAACCATACAAAATAAATAAAAGCTTCCTAAAATATACACATTTATGGAAGGAATTTAAATGACATCATCATATAATAGGGAACACAATGTCCCAGCATATGTTTATGCCAGAGAGTAAAACCTCCAGTGACAAGAATGGGCTACATTTTATTGGTCAAAGGGATCTCATGGACACTTCCTACCCCAAACATCACAGGCTACTGCTAAGGCTATCTATTAACTCTCTGCAACCCAAGGGTAAGGCGCTATTGCTAAAGATACCACTTACTTGGGTTGCAGAACATGGAAAATTGAACTGGTGCCCAACTAGAAACTTCACCCTATTGTGTAGCATTCACGGTGCTGGAAGGTGCTCTGCTTGCTACTGGAAAAGAAGTCATCATCAGCATCACCCAACTTCAGTCCCTGTGACCTGTAACAGTGGCCTGCCTGAAATAGTGGCACAAATGTTATGGGAGTGACCAACTACTTTATGGAACTTAAGACTTACTTCATGAGATGGGGTCCATACCTGACAGTGCTCAAGTAGCCAAGAACTAAGATGGGAAAAGTCATGGGCTTAGGGGAAAGCTACTGCTATTATTCTTTAAGAAGAATATGGCAATAAAATGATTCCTAATGACATATTGCTATACCCATAAATCAAAGCATCACCCAACCCTCATCAGAGAAGCTTCTACTTGCAGTAGATAACAAGTAACACAGAGACCCTCAGCCGGACAGTGTGCAGACAGTAGAAGGCTTAGAGTACTTAGTCCTAAATGGGCAATCTTCATTGAACTAACTCCTCCACTCAAGGCCCCGGGATCAATGCAGAAGAGGGAGGAGGAAGACTGTAAGAACCAAAGATGATGACACCTCCAAGAAAACAGTGTCCTCCATACACAACAGGACCGATGAACATGTGAACTCAGGTTGTGACAGCACACACTAGAGCTGCACAGAGTCACACCAGACAAAATCCCAGCAAGAAGAAGGAGAAGGGGACAAAAAGTCCCATCCCTAACCAAGAATCTATTTGCAATTGATACTTGCTGGAAAAGAAAAGAATCCCTTTTCTGCAATGGAGTCCCAATGGAGACACTCCAGGCAGGCCTCATGTTGAACACTTGTAAAACAGAGTCCATGTTTTTTGTACATTTTTTACTTCATTTTGGTTTTTTGTTTGCTTGTTTATTTGGACTTTTGCTAGTTTTTTGGGGGGAGGGGAATCTTGTTGTGTATTGTTTGTTTCTATTTTTGTTTTTGAGAGAAAAAGAACATGAAGTAGGGTGAGTCCAGTGGTGAAAAAGTTCTGGGAGGATCTGAGGGAGGGCAAGAAAACAATCAAAGTATACTTTATGAAAAAAATTAACCAAAAAATGCATGAAATACAAAGCAACTATCAAATGCAGAAGCAGAAGTCAGTGAATCTCTATGAGTTTGAGGCCAGCCTGGTCTACAAACTGAGTTCCAGAACCTGTCCTGAAAAACCAAAACAAAACAAACAAACAACCCCCACTGTCAGGAAGTATACTTAGAAAATCAGAACTTAAAAGAAAACCAACCGGCTGGAGTTCAATCCCAGAACCCACCTAACCCCAGAACTCAGCAGTTGGAGACAAGAGGATCAATGAGGACTGCTGGTTGCCCTCTTGGCAGGAAAACAGGAACTCCAAATGAGTGAAAGGATCTTACATCCGGGGAAGTACATCTCCATTCTACAAGGAGAGTATGATAAAGGAGGGCATCTGAGGATGGGAACATACACACACACGCATGCTCACACATACACACAAAAACAAATGCAAAAAAAGGAAACCAAGAACAAACTAAGAGATCAGTTAAATGTTTATGAAGAATTTTCTATAATAGCTGAAGCTGCTTTATCCAATCCTACTTGGAAATAATCAAAACAAATTTAAAAATTAAACCCTGAAAGTCACCTGGCTCTGTGATTGATTAAGCCACCATCTCCAGTAGAAGTCAAATTTTTAAAAGGTAATCTATTTGGGGTGGCATTTTTTGTTTGTTTGTTCATTTTGGAAATGATATTATTCATGTTCTCATTTTTAGCACTGGATGTAGGTAAAATTTGAACTTTATATATAAAAACAATAAAATTAATCTATTTCACCTATGATAATTTCTCAATAATCCTAGATATAGAGAAAATAAAAGACTACACAGAATAATGTTTACCATAAAATAACATGTTTGTGTAACAATGAAAGAGTTTTAGTACAAAAAGAAGTACTAAAGGCCTTCATAATAAGAGACACAGAAAATCAGTAATATTTTTGCTATCTAATATTTTCTTCAGTTTATATAATTAGTCCCTCTATCTTTGGAACTCATGACAGGGTCCTCATCAGTTGGGACAGGTACAAATCAGAAATTACTTGCCACCAAGAAGAATGTGAGAGAACCAGACATTTCCTGCAAATAATTTTTCCTTTTAATGAATAAATATACAAATACTAAATCACCTTTTCCCACCAGAAAGCTTCAAGCTTTTTAATAAAATTAAATTATACAAGTATTACATACTTTTATCTTGGATCAAAATATTTTAATTCATAAGTAGATTTATGAATTTCTTTCTTAGCATTTCATCTTCATAGCTTTAGAAGAATTAAGCTTAATCAGTATCTATTATCAAGGTACGTTTAAAGCCCTGTTAGTGAAGGGCTAAACAATGAAGAAGTATAAACAATACATGCTGCTTAAGCCCCTATGTTTGGAACTGGACAACAATGCCAAGAATCACTCTTGTAAAAGGACAGAAAATCAGCTAGCAGAGTCCCAAGTGTGAAACCTAGGATGCTGCCTAACTTACAATCGTCCCAAAACCCTGGTGTTCATATCGAATGCATCATTAGTGGTTAACTGAGGCTGCTAATGAAGGGCTCTTTGTTAAACACAAATGGAAGACACCAACATGTCCTTTGTTTCTTTTCCATTAGCAGAGCATGGAATTCCTGGGCAAATGACTCTAACAAGTAAGACCAGGAAAGAGAAAAGCAGAAAAGAGGCCTGCAAAATAGGAAAACTAGGTGTCTTAATGATGAATCATCAGTGTACCAGCTTCCTTCTGCTATTTTCTAACTACATAACTCCAGTCTTGTGTGTATGTGTTGTGCAGTAAGCTGTGTTGTGCGTGATGTCTGAATGCTGGTATGCCTGAATGTGGAGGCCACACATAGTTTTCTTCAACTCCCTGAATGAAGCTCTATAACTTGTCTAGGCTGGATAGTCAAACAAGTGCTGGGGATTCTCCTGTCTCCACCCTCCACATGCCCAGCAGCCTAGGGGTTAGAGGGTTATCATGCCCAATTTTCTGTGGGTTCTGGATATCTGATCGAAAGTCTTCATGCCTGTGCAGTGGGCACTTTATCAACATCTCCTCAGTTCATAAACAATTTACTTCTAAATTGGTAGTACACTATCTAAACAAGAAAGAAATATTTATAAATTATTTGGTAATATTTTAACCAGGCAGTGGTAACTCACACCTTTAATCCCAGCACTTGGGAGGCAGAGAAGGGCAGATTTCTGTGAGTTTGAGGCCAGCCTGGTCTACAGAGCAAGTTCCAGGACATACAGGGCTATGACACAGAGAAACTCCATCTCAAAAAAGAAAGAAAAAAAAAACAAAAGAAAAGAAGAAAATGTTTAAAAGGTAATTTATAAGAATATAACTAATGAATTAAAATATTAGAAAATGTAGCATCTTTCTGTATTAAAATAAAAGTAATTTAAAAACAACAAAATATAATATTATTATTATTATTGGACCATTATTGGGAGAAAAACATTTAATATCATGAAAACATATTCCTATAAAAATCTAATTAGAAATAATGGTGACTAGATTATCAGGTCAGATATGTAGTACAAATATCAGTAAGCATAATACAATTTATCTCAGGTTATTTTTAAAAATTATAAGGCAGCATATCAACTATGAGATCATATATACAGAAATATACTTTTAGCAGTAGTTATTTCTGCTATCCTGTTACTACAGACTTATTTAAACTTCTTTAAGCATCTCAGTTGTTGACATTTTTAAAATACATTCCTAAATTCCTTGACATTCTTCCCTTTACAAGATAGAATCTGATAGCTTTCCCCTTGAATGTGGGTCAACTCAGTGGCTTGCTCAATAAGGCTGACGTGTTATGTGAAATCTGAGACTATGTGGTAAAAGAATATAAATTCCATGTGCCTCTTTCTTAGATCACCACTCACAGCAGAAGTAGCCAGAAACCATATCTTAGGGACTTTCAAGTACCCAGTAGAATGGATCCTATAAAGAAAAACTGTGACCTCCTGACAATATTTAGCACCAATTTGAAGCCTTGTGAGTAAGCTGAGCACTGGGATAAGCATGAGGAAACTTCCCAGTGCAGTGGAAGCATTCTATATTTGACAGCAGTGGAGGTAACTAGAGTACATACATTTTCAAAATTCATTGAACTGCATACTTAGAATTTGTATTTGCGGTATTTACCTTTAAAAACTAAATGAATATTGAATACTGGGTATAAATCTGTTTCATAGTGGCATAAATTACTACTACTGAAACTACTTAATCTGAATTTGAATTATAGTAAATATGCTAAGAACAATGGAGCCCAGGTCTTCTAAACCCTGCAAGGAAAAAAGCTAGTTTGTAATTTGTGGTACTGGACTGGAACCATGGTTACCAGCATGGGTGAATAGTTAGTTAATGTTAATTCTAAGTTAATAAGTAAATGGAAAGCTAAACAGACAGACAGGTAGAAAGGTAGGTAGGTGGGCTGTATAAATGGATGTCTTGGGTTACTTAGTTACTACTCCAAAACTTAGATAGGGCTGAGAGTAGTGGGGATGGGGGTAATATGTGAAGCCATTTTATTATCTCCCCCTTGTGTTAGTCATGTCTCTTTATTTCTTTATTTTCTGGTATATCAATATCTGGGGGAGGAAGAGCTTGTTGATCATCAAGACGGTGATCCTCCCAAGGCCAATCAATGCCTAGACTTAGAAAGAATTCTGCTTCATAGTGCTTTCACAGGAGGCCATTGCTTCAGAATCCAATTACACCCTATACCTAGGTCTCACACCCTGGACCACAAGCCAACTGCACTAATTACCCCAGGACCAGGTACCAGTCCACTAGCAATTGCCCCTAAATCCTACATCCAGGAGTCTGTCAAAGTGCAGAGCTAGCCTGTTCACTCTGCTTTGCCTTGCTTTTCCCACCTTAAAAAAAAACACAACAAAACAAAACAAAACCCACCTTTTATCCACGGGCGGTACACTGCGGTTTCTCACTTGGGGAACTATAAATAACAAAACATCCTGGCGATTGCAGCTGTCCCTGATCTGAATAATAAAATCTACTAAACAACAGAACAAAGGAAAGAAGATATGTGTTAATAAATAGATGCACACCTAATGAATCTACATAAAAGAATTGTACTACTGTTGTAACTTTCTTATAAACATAAATTTTATCAAAGTAAAAATTAAAAACCATAGGGACGAAAGTATTAACTCCACAGTGGATCAACTTAATCGCACTACCTCATGTGATCCAGGCTAACACCAAAAGTGATGTCATACTCAAGTGTGCATTAGATATGTATGTGTACATCATGACTTAACTTTAAGTCACCACCTACACTAAACCCACGACCCTAACTTAGTCATAAGAAATACAAGAGACAAATCCCAAATGAGGGACACTACACAACATAAGCATTACTCTTCAAAACTGACGGTGTCACAAAGAACAAAGAAAATCTGAGGACATGTTCTAGCTAAGAGAAGCCTAAGACACAATAACTAATGTGTGGATTCTGGATGAAATGCTGTAATAAAAAAGGAGCATGAGGGGAAAACCAAGGAAATCTGAATTAAGTTAATAAAGTACCAAGTCAATTTAAACTGCATTAGGATCAGTGACAACGGCTTCCTTGTCGGGTTTTGCTGTTCCTACCTCTCATACGCAGTGACCTGTTGCTTCTGAATGCCTCTCTTTCTCTCTCTCCTTTCATTAATTAAAAATTATAGAATAAAAATTTAAATGTCAATTTATAAAAGTATCATTTTATACATGTGTTATGTAGTACACTTCATTCAACAGAAGGTGAACATCAGAGAAAGAATTAACCTCTAAAGTGACAAAAGAACATCCTTCTAAAAGTGACAAATATGGCCACTTTTTTAAACAGGCCATGAAGGCGCACTGCCCTAGATTATACTGCACTGTTTGTGAGGGCTCAATTAAGAAGCAGTCCATATTATTATTATTATTTATAAATGCTTACTGTTTTATTCATTTTTGTTTTATTTTATACCCACCAACTGAACTACATAAAGTTGCCAATACCTGCTCTAAAAGTGTCTTGTACTTTTGGAGAGAAACTAAAATTTCTCTAGTAATCCAGGTGAAATTATAATAAGAAATTTTGTATAAGAAAAAGAACAACCACCTATTTAAAATCCACACACATACTACTAGTTTTGAAATAGTAGGTGATATAGGTTATCACTAGCTCCCCTCTTTAAGGAAAATAATAGCTATGAGACTGCAGTATTACAATGATGTCTAGCCTTACTGCTATCTACTTGAATTAATACATTTTCCTAAGTATTTAATTAAGGCTCACAGTTTCAGAGTTTGAGTCCATGACCACTATGGTGGGGTGTGGCAGCAGACAGACAAGGTACTGGAGCAGTAGCTAAGAGACCCCACACTGAGACAACAACCACAAAGCAGAGAGAAAGCGCTAAAGGAGAATGGCCTGCCCTTTTGAAAGCTAAAGCCCACCAGTGACACAGCAACATCACAGGCCACACCTTCCTAACAGTTCCACCAACTGGGAACCAAGCATTTCCATATGTGAGTCTATGGGGTAACATTCATTCAAACTACCACAGAAACCAACGTAAGGTTCCTATCATCTCAGGAGTCTCTCATATTGAAAAAAAAATTCATTTTTAAGCAGTTGAATAAGAAGATACTTACATGATTTAAACTTCATACCTGCTAATATGAATAAATCCTTTAAAAATGTAGATATGTTGTGAGGAGATTGTATTTCACAAACTGGAGTCAGGAGGCCAGTGCTTGGGACCCAGCCTCACGGAGGCGGGTTACACTGGCCTAGGAGCACAGACACTGGAGTGAGGTTGGTTTGGGCCCTAGCTTCTCACTTTCTACCTGTGTGGCCAGTCTAAATCTCAGTTTATCAGCTAATGATTTAATACTTCCTGTCTCACAACGCTGTGGATTAGACAACTGTCTGGCACAGTGCCTAGTCAATTACAGTCCAAAAGAGGTAGCTACAGGTAGGGACGGTGATAGCATCAGCTAGATGCTTGATTAGAAAAGTCACTGACTTATTCTATGACAAATGTTCACCAATAAGATAGATGAGAAAGTAGCAAAAGCAAATTACTTTCTAATTTCCTTCCTATGGTTAGAAATCAAGAAACATGAATCCAATGTCTTCAAATTACCTAGATCTACCACTAATTAAATTGAGAAACAATTTATTATTGTAAACTATTTTCAGATTCACAAATAAAATTTGTACAGCTTAGCTCATTTGGGCTTCAATCCACAATGTGGGTACATTATCATTATACTAGTCTAGTGAGAACATGAATTTAAAGATGTCAAGTAATTCAACAGAAGAGATGTGCCCTAACACAGAAAGGCCCTAACTAGATAAAGCCAGACCTAACATTTCAATGGTGAAAAGTTTAATGTCATCTAGAAGTCATGCCGCCACTGTAGTTGACACATTAGTGGAAGTCCTAGCTGGTGTGATTAGGCAACAGGAATGAAGGAATACACGTGGAAAAAAAAGTTCAACTCTATGTTTCTTAATGACAGGGCCTCATATATAGAAAACCCTAAGGACCATACCTTCCCCTCCCCACCAAAAAAAAAAAAAGCCCTATTAAACAGATTGACTCAGTTAAGTTGCAAGATATGAAACTCAACATAGAGAAGTCAATAGAACTTCTAAATACAATGAAAGCTCCCTTCACCTCCCAGAAAGAATCAAATAATACTCTTCATAATAGCTACCAAAATATACACATATAGGTACATTATGTGTATATATGTATAAATACATATATGTACATTGCGTGTGTATATAAGCATATATATGTGTATACACACATATCACAAATGAGTTGGACATAGTAATGCAAAAATTAAAAAAGAATAATCTTAGCTCTCAGGGGCTGAGCCAGGATTCAAGACTTCATCTCAAAAAAAGAAAAGGAGGAGAAAGAAGGGAGAGTAGAGGAGGGAAAATAGGAGGGAGGGAGGGAGGGAGGGAGGGAGGGAGGGAGGGAGGGAGGGAGGGAGTAGAACAGAAAGAAACATAGCATGATACTAGCATAAGAACAGACACACAAACTAAAAGAAGAAAGATATCAGGAATAAATCTACACATTTTCTATAAATTTTTTTACAAAGTTGTTAAGAACATACAATGAGCAAAAGATCATTTTTCTATAAATTATGCTGTGGAAATGGAATATCAATATGCATAAGAATGAAGAGTAGATTCACACAAAAATCAACTAAACAAAAGTTAAAGACTCATACACAAGATACAAAACTATAAAAGTACTACAAGACAACATAGGGGGAAATCTTCATAGTATTGTGTAAGCAGACCATTTGGGTTGGGCCCCAAAATAACAGGCAACAAAAGCGAAACTAAGTAAGTGGGGTCTCATCAAACTGCAAAGTTTTCAACAGCAAAGCTAGAAGGGAAATAAAGAGACGGGAGAGTGTGCCTGCAAAAGGCACAGCGGATAGGGAGTGCATACACAAAATAGTTAAAGAACGTAGCTTAATAGTAACAAAAATAATTTTATTAAAAAAGTGGCAAAGAACTTAAATTGATATATCTCAAAAGAAGACACATATCTAGCCAGTAAGTACATTTAAAAAATGTACAACATTACCTATCATCAGAGGAATCCAAGTTCAAGCACAGGAAATATTTCTCACACCTAAGAGAATGGCTATCGTAAAAAACAGTGAGAGAACTAACGCTGGCAAAGATGAGGAGCCGGACGGTTTCCTGTACAGTGTGGATGGGAATGTAAAAACGGCATGGAGCTTTCCTTGAAAACTGACAAACCTCTGGAAGGCCCAGCAGCCCCTACCAGCCTGTTCATTAGGTATATGTGGTCTAACAGGTGTATGGGCTCAGCTATGAAATCCAAATGTCCTGTAGACATCTGCAACCCCGTTTCACTGCAAGACTCCTCAGAACAGCCAAGATGTGAGACCAGCTTCAGTCTCCATTACCAGTAGAACAAAAAATATAAAGTATTATATATACAAGAACTAAAAATTGGCCTTAAAAGTGAAAAATCCTCATGACAATCTAGAGGGTATTATGTTAAATACTTAGACGATGAAAGGCACCGTCCCGCTGATACAGAGTGTTAGAAGTCCCACTCACAGAAGCAGTGAACTAGTGGCTTACCAGAAGCTGAGGGGCAGGTGGACTGGGGAAAAGTTGGCCAAATGACACAAGGTTTCAGTTAGGAGGAGTAAGTTCAAGAGAGCTATTGCACATTTTTGCAGCAAGGTTCTATAAAATATACTTGAAAGTGCTAAGAGAATTAATAGTCTTACAACACAGACTAAATGTGGTAACACACACATTAAATAGCTTGATTTGGCTATTCCACAATGTAACATGTCAGAGCATCACATACCCCCCGACACACACATAAAATTTTAATTGTCACTTAAAAGTCTTTACTTAAAAAAACTAAAAATAGGAAGCCAAGGAGTTGAGCTAGTCACAAAGCTGGCATCAGAGGTTTCCTGTCCTTGTTGGCAACTTCTGAAGAACACATTCCTGGGAGCCTCAAGGCTGTAAAGAGCCGGGAGTACTCTATAGGAGAAATACCAGACTGCAGAGAAAAAGCAGCCCCAGCCATTCCTCTCTCCTCGCTACCCGCACTGTATTGCTTTGAGCCATTCACCTAATATTGCTGGGCCATGGCTTCTCCAATAAGAAGACAATATTTCTCATTTATGAACACTGAAATTTATGGTAAACAGATGGCCTCAGTCTAACTCCACTGCCGCTCCTTGCCTGGTTCTGTGTCTTCCTTACCTAGAAAAAAAGTACTAGAAACCTCTGTTTGGCTCATCTGCATGGCAAAATGAACTCGCACATAAAGACTTAAATCCAAAAAATATCACTGTATTTAAGTTTAGCATGAAAGTCAGAGACAGGAGCCTCAATAATGAAACAGACCCCTCAACATCAGGTGACAACTGCTGTAAGGTCCATTACGAAAACTACCATGGGCTATGTCCCCTAAAACAAGGAACTGTGAGGCCATTTAATGAGGAGGAAGGGCTTTTAACAACACATGTTCGTTATGCTAGAAACAAATACACATAACTTTATTGCAGTAGATTAGGGTTTTAAGTGCCATTTGTGAACTATCTGCATGTAAAGATCATTTTCCTTATTATGACAATCTCTTACAATTTACCTTACAAATAAAACGTTAGCAAAAACTGTAATTCTAATTTATACAGCATCAAATGCACACCCTAACTTCGGCAATTTAGTTGTGGGCATGTCAATTTTTAAATGCTTCAGAGCCATTCTTAGAAGTGCTCTCCCTTTTCTCCTAGCGCTCCCATCTGTTTTGAAGGACTACTTCAAACATGTGAGCTGAACTGCACAGGGACAGCTGCTTGATACGTACGCCGGGCACATTACCGCCTTGCTGTACTGCATCACTCAACCTCATTCCTCTTCCCTGTTTTGGACTCTAGCTTGTCACTAAAGCAGCTATTCATTGGTGAGTAAATACAGTGATGGTCATATTATGCATGCTGATATGCCCTAAGGTCCCTTTATTGGCAAATGAGAGTATTTGCCCATATACACTTTATGTCTATGCTAATGTCTGCACTTGCTTTAACTTCCCCTAAGTCCCAAAACACATTTCAAGATTTGCTAACTGGAAAACTCAACCAATGCACTTTTTTTTATGATCATTTTCGATTATGGAAACTCTTCATATCTGTCCCAAATCTTCAGAGACAAAAAATATATATTTTAAAGCACTCTTTGTTCTAAATACAACATCATACAATATTTAAGGCAATTTTGTATTCATTTTATATATATATATATATACAATTTCATTTTACCATGAACTATACAAACTATTTCTAAAAATGATGACTTTAAATTTAAATATTGGTTCAACTAGTTTTGGCACCATTCCCTTAAGATATTATAAATAAATGTTTTTCTTTAAAAAAAAACCAAAACATCAAAAATGTCAGATACAATTAACTCTGATCATATCAGTTCCTTAAAAGTCTTAAAACTCAAAACCAAGTCATGTAATCTGAATAATAAAAAAAACATAAAACCAGATTAAAAAAAAAGCACTATCTTTCTTTTCATCTTGGTTTCCCAGGAGCATAAAACCAAGACTGTGTTTCCCATATTTTTCTTTTCTTGCTTGTTTAACTGCTGAGTTATAAACACTTTGTCTATTGCTGGAGACACAGATTCTAGCCCACAGTTTCATTTCTGTGAGAACTATGTTCTACATCTTGCACCCACAATCCATTCAGAAGTCAAAATCTAACTTAATTTTACATAAAAATTGGTTCTTAAGTGTGAAAAGGCCATAAAAAACTACTAACATCAAGTCTTCTCTCAACAGTTCTAGTTAAGTTTTAACTAGTATTAATCCTAGTTGGAAAGTATACACATCTAGAATACACACACATACACACACAGACACGTCAAAATTTTTTTCTATCACTGAACATGGTAGGCAAAAATGTAATAGTATTCAATCATATTTATGCATTACAAACTCTGCTGTATGCATATTAAATTCTAATACACTGGGATTTCAATGCTTATTTACACTAAGCATATACTTGGTCTATATTTTCTTTAAAAATTGGAATATGAAGCTACAATTTCTAATGCCTATAAAAATTACAAAAAAAAATGTTTATAAGCTTGCCTTGTATTCGAGCCTCTTTTGTCCATCAATCAACAATAAAGTATTATTCTACCATCACAAAAGGGAAACCTTTAGAGGCAGTAGAGGACTATGGGTTGTGCAAATGTGCAGTTGCTAAGAAGCAAATATGCTTCTCTTCTAATCAAATAGCCCAGCTCAGCAATGCTGCTGGCTTGGGGCAAGAAGCAAATTCCACCAGCCACAAACTTAGAAACAGCCTTGAATTATTTGTTGCTGACCGCTGGCTGAACCCTTCCTGATGAGCGCCATCACCATTAGCCACTACTCAGTGTACTCCATCAACCAATGGCAACAGCAGCGTGCTACAGCTCAGGCTACAAGAAATTGATCAAACAGGGTAATGAGACTATTTCTTCACGGAGGTTATTTTAAATGAATATAAATATTTTCTTTCTACATAATTTGCCACTGAAAGGTCACTGAACTCTCCGTGATTTCAAAGAAAAATGCTCTACTGTCCCCTTTACATATCTGAGTTTGAGATAAAGCCAACAAACAATCCAAGGCATTTTTTGGTATTAGAGACAAATTCTAATGAGCTGGCATTTGTGACAACAGATGAGTTGCAATATCTAAACTTCATGTTAAATTATAGCTAACATCAGATAAAGAGAAACTACCCTACAAATACAAAACTGATCATGATTTACCAATTAAAAATACTTACCAGTGCATTTTTGTTTAAAGAAAGCACAATTAATCTCTAATATGGGTGATTCTGAGAACAAGAATCATATGTATGTCTTCTTAGCTCATTATTAAAATTTGATATAATTGTTGTGAATTATTCAGTGAAGAATTCATTTTTCTGTAGCCCACCTCCTTCTGCTAGGCAGTAGAATAAAAAGCCTGCTAACCATTCCAGTCAGCATGTGAAACACTTCACTGACATCTGATTTAGCTCGTCTTACAGAGTGATACTCACTGCTCATTTTCCTCACATATTTAGAACCAAAGGAATTATTAACAACTGGACTTTAACATCACATCACAACCAAATTACATCAATTTAGCTGTGCATTTTGCCTATGTTCTGAAAATGTTCTTCAAAGTCAACTTTGTAATTATTGCTTGCTAACATGGTGATATGAAAATAATACCCCCTAAATCAGTATGAGTTTCAAATATCCTATGTCAGCAACTAAAAGGATTCAAGGGACACATTTCTAGCATCATTATTATGATTTCATTATTATGAAGCAACACAAATTACAAAATAAAAAACTCAAACTCAAGAGAAATAATATCATATGAATAAGCAACTTTAAAAACTTCCTTAAAAATATGTATATCTTGTTCCATGATGAATTAATATAACTGTGATCAAGTAAATCCCTGCCAAAATAAGATGCCTTATACAAAGACCTTTGAGAGTTTAAGAAATTAATTTTACAATATTTACTTTAGAAACAAATATGTCTGCTTTACTATGTAATATGAAAAATGGCTTAAGTTTGTACAAATACATGCCTGGACATATCTTTTCAATTACTGATTACTCAGATTGAACTTCTCATAATCATTCTTTTGATTTTGATTTGTTTATGTGTGTTATTAGACATGAAAGTAAAATCTCTCATCTGTAAAACAAAACAAAAATATAACGAAATATTCATTTTAGAAATGATAGATGAAGAAAGAAAGACAATAATGCAGATGTTAGAAGGTTATCTGCGTACTGACAGAGATTTCTAAATATTCATGTTTGGTCATGATGGCAATGAAAATGGGATTTTAACCACACACTCAAATAATTTGCAAAACCAATGCACAGGCTTTGAATAAAAGAGAAAACCTCTACCATTAACTTGAAATTAATCTGTCTTGAAAGGAGGAGCTACTGAAGAATTCAACAGAATCAGCACAGGCAACAGAATCCCCAGCTGACATACAGAATCTGTTTCGGTGTGCTCCATTCTTTCACAAGAAAGCCTTGCTGTGCTCTCATAAATACCAAAGAAGATTCTCGAGATAATAATCAATAATTACTTGAAAGAAAACCAGGCTCAAATAGCAATAAACCGCCTATAAGCTGTCTAACAATATGACAAATTCATATTGTTTATAGCAACCACAAAGAACGAATATAACTTCTGGTGCCAAGGAGCCAGATGGTACTGCTGGAAAAAATTAAGTCTACAGATTGGCAGCTCGACCCTGTGAGTATTGCCCAAGGGAGGACAAAGTGGAAGAAGAGCGGGAGGTTCAGTATGATGGGGATAAATCAATTACTACCAACTACTACCTCCTTCCTATGAAACCCTAATGACAGATTCTAAATACTATGCCAGTGAGCTGTTCGGCTTTACATGATCCAAGCATTACTTCGGAATGATCAGATACATAAAATAAAAAGCGGAACATAATTTTAGTTTTCATCACTGGCCAAGCAATGACTAAAAATTTGACCCAACCTAGAAAATCCATATACAATAAATGCTAAAACATTTTTGTAGAGCTGTTGAGAGGGATGTATCTTTTTTTTCCTACCTTATCTCTTGTTTTGTATTTGATGATGGCATTTGCTAAATTTTGTATATTTTCTTTGCATTGCTTTTTTTTTTTAGTTTTTTTAGTTTTTCTGAGACAGGGTTTCTCTGTGTAGCTTTGGAGCCTGTCCTGGAACTCGCTCTTGTAGACCAGGCTGGCCTTGAACTCACAGAGATCTGCCTGCCTCTGCCTCCCAAGTGGTAGGACTAAAGGCTTGGTTAATTTGTTTTTAAGAGCAAGAAGTGAATTTATATATAAAGCTTCTGGAAAAGCATAAGAGAATCAGAGGCGTATGCTAACCTACCCAAGGTTCCCTAAACCTAACAAGCCGTAGGACAGGGCACACCTCACAACATGCTGTGCAATGTGCCATCTGAATCCCTGACACAAGCCCTAACATCCACAGAGATAGAAATCTAAGAGGATGTGCTTTACCTAGACCATACCTAACTTTCCTCACCTAGCAAAACTGGGCACATACACTTCACATAGCTTGTCAGAAACACGTGAGATTTTAAGCAGGCATCAACTTCTTAAGTCTCCCTTCATTATGTCTGTGGGACAAACAGTTGTTTAACCTTCATGTTGCTGGGCTAACTAAATAACAAACTAGTAATGTTTTTTACAGTCTCGGGGGAATTCAGCTAATTCACAGAAATATTTATATTCATATAGGTAAGTAGTTTTGTATATGAATGAAGATTAATAAAAACATACAGATATAAAAGCAAACAGATGACTGGAAGTAGTATAAAAGGATAAGCAGTTCATGCAAAACAGAGCACAAACTATCTATTGTTGAGTAGTCATGAACTAGAGGAGCTATCGGATATAAAGTTCAACCACAATCCTATACAGAATAAGCTTATCTCCCACGGGCTATTCTCATACAAAGGAAACCACAGATAACATATTATAATTCCAATAGCTGCAACTCAAGGCAACAACATTAATATTTTAGTTTTCTTTCATTATAAGATAGTCATGATACAGATTTCTTTCTTCTTAAAAACTCAGATATTAAAGAAACTTATTTTTAAAAATAAGGAGTTATGGTCACAAAAACATCTTCCATCTATAAAACAAAATCCATTAATAAGTTCTCTTAAACTTAAAATGTTAACAGAACGTAAAAAAAATTATCTTAATGTTATTCTACAGTAATTGTGTACTATAGTTTTCTGGTTAAGTCGACAAAGAGTCAACCAAACAAAGGACATTCTGAATGCCAAGATCAGCCCATTTTAACATGTTTAGCATAGCTATAACAAAATAACCCAGCTAATGAATCTATGGTTTAAGGTTCATTTTTATCAGATATATATGTCACTGATTCATTATCCCCTGTTGCCCAACAGAGACAGAAAGCTAAACACATTTCATCCAAATAAGAGGCTATGGCTGGTGTATGTCAACTGTAACACAGACCTGCCTGGTGAATGCTAAGTCACAAAAATAACTGCAGGTTATCAACTCCCCTTTCAGCTATTATAATATAACATAATTAAATGTAATATCGCCCAACATAATTTACACTGTCTAAGTTCAAGCATGGATTAAAAATTCCAGAGGAAAAAAATGTACAAAAATCAAGTCAAACATTCAACACCTTAGTCACCTTGCAACATTATAATACCTAAGAACTATTTTGTACAGGACAGGACATGTCCTGTGTACATGCTCTTATGCTTACTATAATCTTATAAGATACTATAATTACCATTATTTTTATAAATTAAGAAAATAAGGCATAAAAAAATAACTTTTCCAAAGTCACAATGTCAATCCAAGAGTAAATCGAATTGCTTATGTTATAATAATTTATTCATTTAACCACCACAGTACAATTTATCCTTGAAATAATGAAATGCAAGGTTTAGATTCTTTGAGAACCTTGAACATACAGCATGCAAATACTAGGAAGTATATTTGGTCTGCTTTACATATGGTTTGATGTTGTATAAGCTGCCAGTACACAACACAATGATATAACATGACACCTGAATTTCAAGGAGAAAAATAATTAGACAATAAAAACAAAAAGAAAAGAAAAACTTAAGATCAGACCAACATTAAGATGAATGTCAAAGCTACCACAATAAAATGTATCCCCATGACTATATAATCACATCAAGTGAAGATAATTAATGACTTCTAAAATTCTGTAAATTGGGATCATAGCTGAGAAACAAAAGCCGCAGCTCTCCTGGCTCACCCGTGAGGAAAGCTAAGGCAGATGCCTCTGTTCTGCACATCTCAGTCCGTCTCCGACTACAATCTCTAGCAAGTCCTATTTTTCTCGTGACAGCCAACATGTTAAGGCAAATAAACCAGTGACTTGCCATTGCTCTATCCCACATCTCTGTCTTGTTCTCAAAGAACTTGGACTAACTTTCCCAATATTCCTTCAAGTTTAACAGACTCAGTCTTTCTTTTCCACTTCCCCATTTGTTTGTTTGTTTGTTTGTTACAGATGGTATTCACTTCCTCAAGAGAAGAACCTAAGGATCCCACACAGTCATTAAGTCTGTCCTGGCTTGCTTTTTGTCGCTGTGATAAAATGGCATGACCAAAATCAACCTGGTAAGGACGGGTTTATTCTAACTTGCAAGGGGAGTCAGGACAGGAACTGAGGCAAAGACCGCTGTGGAGCAGGGCTCACTGGCTTGCTCCCCACTGCTTGCTCTGTCTGCTTTCTTCTACCACTCAGGACAGGCCCTGGGGTAGCACCATCCCCACTGGGCTCTCCCACATCAATCACTAATCAAGAAAACACCCTACAGAACTGCTCACGGGTAGTATGATGGAGACATTTCCCCACTGACATTCTGTCTTCCCAGAGGATTCTAGTCAATGTCAACCAAACAAACAAAAACCAGGCAGCCTGAAGTCCATCACTATCTTTCTCCACATCTCTCAAGGCTCTCACTGCCCCCTGGTCTCTACACATTACAAATTACACTGAGCAATGATCTTAGCTGGGTCTTTCTCAGACCTTTGCCTTGAAGAAGTGCACCAAGCCCATATCTTTCTTTTTCCTTCTCCACTTCCAGCTGTTCTGACACAACAAACTAAATTCTGTGTTTTTTCTTTTGTGTGTGTGCCTTGTTTAAAGTGATAGAAATTGAATAGCTCAATAAAATCAATAAAAAAAAATAATGTAAAAAAGGAGGGGAAATACACAGAAAAAAATAAAGTGCTAGAAATTGAATTGAGGTCCTCACAATGTTAGCAAAGTACTCTACCACTGTGCCATAGTACAGTCCAATATTATTTGTCTTCTGATTCATTCCTCTCAACCCTGACCTCTCCTTATTTTAGCTCATATTTCTTCACCAATCTTCATTCTTTATTTATTTGGTGGTAATTTAACCAATTATGACTTCTGTTAAATAAAACAACTGATGCTCCAAACTGAAAGACATAAGATAGATGCCACTTGGTCTACAAGTACCTACCTATTTGTCTCTGCTGAGACAGAACTGGAATCATTTCTGAGGAACACTGAGACAGCCTCCAAACCCCGTAGGCCGCTCTCACACAAAGCAAGCTACTCCTCCATGCAGACACAAGCCTTGTGAAGCTGCTCATCCTCTCGGGAGTCAAAAGGCCCTTTCCCCAATTCTTCTGCCTAAAATAAGATGTATGATCTGCCTCTCGGGAGTAACCCAGAACGACATTCTAGTCAGTGCTCAGAAAACACATCCCAAATTTCTCCGCTGTCCGATACTATAAAAAGCGGTCTATATGAACACAGATAACGTATGAGCAACACAACTGTTTTCCCAACTTGGACCCCAACAAGCAAACAAGGGCTGCGAGGTTATGGAGCTCTGGAGGACAAGGGCTGGAAAGACACATCTAAAAAGAAATAACAGTGCAGTGCAAACTCAGAGCCACCACTTTGTCCTTTTTTCTAAGAGGAATTTTTAGTGGATCGACACAAATTTCCAAAAAAAAAAATCATGATTTGGCCAAATAAGCTATGCTTTAAACTGAATTTGGAACATGGCCTAACCAGTTTGAGACCTCTGTCCTACACTCTTAATACTGTCCTAACTCCAAAGCAAATCATCAGAGAGTTGTATTTCTAGGCCAAGGATTTACAAATCTGGGGTTTGGGGTTTTTGTTTGTTTGTTTGTTTTGTTTTGTTTTGTTTTGTTGGTTTTGGGTTTTTGGTTTTGGTTTTGTTTTTTTAGTTTTCGAGACCGGGTTTCTCTGTAGTTTTGGAGCCTGTCCTGGAATTAGCTTTGTAGACCAGGCTGGCCTCGAACCACACTCACAGTGACCCACCTGCCTCTGCCTCATGAGTGCTAGGATGAAAAGTGTGTGTGCACCACCACCCAGCTAAGAATTTACAAATCTTTTCAGTAGAGGATCAGACAAGAAACGCTCTAAGCATTGTGAGACATATGGTGTTTGTTGTGATTATCACTGTGTATGGCTTAAAAGTCGGGATTATCATGATAGAAAATGTCACTATGCCATTCCATTGTTTTGTAAGCATGAGAGGAATACTCGCATAAACTAAGACAGCTATCATGTCGCTAGGCAATACCCTCCTACAGTACCATCATATATGTGGTCCATCATTTACCAAAATATTACTGTGAGGGGCACAACTATTCTTACTGCTGCTGCAGTGACATGAAAACAAGTGAAGATAACATGTGAAAAAAAACTAGCATAGCTGTGCTCCATTTTTAAGAAATCATCTATACATAAATAGCAACTGATCAGATTTGTCCCATGGCCTATAGACGCCAAGCCCCTGATATTCCGCCTCCCATAAAACGACTTGTCCTACACTGTTCTGCTTCATATTTGAGCTAATGGGTCTTTTAAGAAGTTACTGACCCGGGAATTTTATCTACTATGAAACCTTCAAGACAGCCCTAAACATGACATCATTTTTTTAAGCCTCCTTACAAGAATTTCACTCGATCCTGGTCCTACTAAGAGCTCTATCTCTTTTCAATTATTGATTTATTTTTATGTGAAGAACACTAAAAATAATATACTAGATCAGTTTTCTATCTTTGCATTGACTCATAGAAACCTCAAGGCCAAGCAAGCAGCTCCCCTCCTGCAGAGCTGGAGTCCTGTGGGGCACAGTGAAGACATGGAAACCGACCTCCTCCCAGGTTCTCCTGGCCCTCCCTGCCCCGCATCTCCTAACTCACTTTGACCTTGGTATAACATATGTGTCTTTGGATATTTTGATGCCTCGATTGATTTCGGAAAACAATATAAATTGGAAAAAATAAAATCAAAAGCAGTCCTAGGGGCTGGAGAGCAGTCAGGAGTGCTCACCTGCTGCCCTTGCAGAGAAGCCGGGTTCAGTGCCCAGCACCCACACTGTCCCCAGCCTTTCTTCTCAGCTATGCTAGCACCAGGCACTTCATGGTGAACAAAGCAGCTCGAACACTCAGACAGACAGTCGTCCTGATCAGGATCAATCACATTCAAAATAGTCTAAAACTCTAATTTTAATTGCTACAGTTCTACATTTGTGTCAGTGCCAAAAGCTAAGAGTGATGCTTCCCACCATGTACTGCTAGAAAGAGAAAAACAGTCCAACAGCAGTTCAGTTATTTCCTGTGTTGTTTTGTTGAGCAGGGCCTAGCTCAAACAGTCTTAGCTGGCCTTGAGCTTAGGGCAACCTTCCAGCTTCAGCCTCTTAGCCCTGGCACTACAGGCTAGTGTTGTGATATTAAGTGTAAAAAGAAAACAAGCGTGGTTAAGCTGAAAGCCAAGCACTTGTCACATATTTTTGGGGCCCCAGACTGAAACTTCAGGAGGGCAGTACATACATACATACACACATATGTGCCCATACAGATGCAAAATGAGTCAGTCTAGACAGCCTTACTTTTTTCTTTTGCCTCCAGCTACTCCCTATATAAGTCATTGTGAATTTTCGCATATAACATTATTTTACGCCACTGCTTCAGAAACAATGTTCTCTGAAGAGCTTGAAAGACGCACTGCTGAGTAAGCATGAAAGAGCTGCGCACCGTCTACCTGGCCACCGTTCTCTTCTCTGCACAGCTTTGACAACCTATATTTTCAGTTGAGCTATACTTTCAGATGTCTACCTTAGAGCAGATTTTTGGTCCTACCTATTCTGATCTGCTGCCTCTTTTCTTAAGAGTGTCTCAGTTTTCCTTCCAACAATGGCACCTCCCCCAGTCCCCATGCATTTCCTGTTGGGCTGGAGCAGGACACTGACCCAGTCTCGGCCTATTAGAGCATACCACACATATATACACACCACAAAAATCGACTCAAACACAGAAGCCGAGGTATAGACTTCAACAGTCGCAGTTGAGAGATTTCTCTTTGCTTGGAAATGGTAAGCTAGTAGAAAATACCTAAGAAGCTGTTGGAGGCTGTTAGAGGTGATTTTTGCTACGACATCCTATGGGAACAGTCTCCTACAGGAAGTTAGGTCTAGAAAAGCAGGATGTGAATCAGAATGCTCACTACAACCAAGTTCCTACCTGGATCTAGACAGGTATGAAGCAAAATGCCGTGTGTATCTTTCTCTCATGAACAAAATACAGAATTATGTTTGCTTTTTGGTCTTTAAAGTCAGTGGGATATTTTATTAATCATCTTACTCTCCTCAGCCTACCCTTACATTAAAATCTACTGAATTAAACTTTTATTCCACGTAACACTCTGCCTAAAATGTACAATACTGTTACTTTTTCTTAGTACCCATATTTTTTAAAAAATCAATTCCTTATCTCTTCTAAGGCATATTTTCTTTTAGAAAAGAAATCCTATTCTAAGCATATTAGATGTTTGCAGCATACATATATTCCAGGAAATAGGTCCCAGGGTACCAATACCAAAACAAGTCCTATTCAATGAAAGAAATGTATTTGTATTTCTTTTCCCCATGGTAAAACATTTTGCTAGTTCTTGAAGTTAAAATATTATTTTTATTAACCTCTGTTAGTCTTAAAGAAAGTGATGAAGAGGTTCAAATGAGAACAGCTCACAAGCAGTATTAGGAAGTAGGGAGGAGCTTCTGCAGACAGTCACACTGGAGCAAAAACATGCCACCGAGAAGAAACTACTTTTCTGACCATTTCTAAGTATGATGCTTTATGCTTCTGTTTAGGTAGGAAAAAGAACTAGATGACATTCAAATTACATTATCTTTTTCTCTAGATGCTGCAAATGAAAAGCTTTGAGACTCCCCATCCCTCGGCTTTCATATGAAAATATAATTAAATATCTAATTATAACTTTGGAACCTGAATATAGATTTGACAATAAATGTGAAATTAGAATCCCTAAAGTTTTTCCACAGTGAAAATAAACTTTATATTTAAATTGAAACATAATCATGACTATGAGAGAAAACACAGAAAAAGATACAGAACTCAAATAAAAAGAAGAAGAATGTAATATTTCAGCATTCTTGTGATAATCCTCTCTGAGCCTAGTTTCCCCACCTCCTTTCCTAAAATCACAAACTAACACTTTTGTGAGCCAATAAAATGTCAGTTACTAGGGCAGGGGTGGTTATGTACTTGGATGAAGCAGATATCAGACTGCTGGTAATGCTTCTGCTGCTCACTCTGAACTGTTCTGTCTACATTGTCACATGCGCCTCACAGAGAAGGCCCAGCCTTCAGACCACACACTGAACAGTGACATTGCAACACTTCCCATTACATTTCTGGGTCACACGTCCCTTACCTGACAAGCTTGCTCAGCTTGATAATTGGTGATTGAAGGAGACATCTCCACATCCTTACAAGGATGAAGAGATCAGTACAAAAAGTCAAACTTACTTTCTTTATTGAAAGTTAAAGGCAGCAACACTTTTTCAAAATTATGATCCCAGTATGCCTCTGTAATAGAGCATGGAAAAAGCCTTGCCCAGCAAAAACACTACGTTTGCCAAATAATCTGCAGACTACATGTTCTCAGAAATAATGTATCCAAGTAAAACTGAAGTAGAGGAACCTAGTGTTTATATTTGTAATGCAGAAAACAGTTGCTTTGACAAGTCACAAACATGGCAATTCTAGAGATGAGAGCAGTGATATCAAGCAGATGGGAAAGCAGGGACTGTTTACGGCCCTACAGTCTCTTACAGCAGAACTCAGTGTTTCAGTAAATCACTTTAGCCTCAAGTCAAGAAAATCTTTTTAAAAAACAAATTACATGTTAAAAGTCTATTAGATTTCCTAGACATGACACTAAAAGCACAAATAATACAGGCAAACAGATAAGTTAAACTTCATTAAAAATTTCAAAATTCACCAAGCAGTGGTGGCACACACCTTTAATCCCAGCACTCAGGAGATAGAGACAGGCAGATCTCTGTGAGTTCGAGGCCAGCCTGGTCTACAGAGCAAGTTCCAAGACAGCCAAGGCCACACAGATAAAACATGTCTCAAAATAAATAAATAAATAAAAACTTGTTATGTCCCAAATACATCAGCAAGAAAGTGAATTGTCAACCCAAGATTTAAATACAATATTTCCAGAGCATGCATATGTGTGTGTGCATGTGTGTGTGTATATATATATATATATATATATATATATATATATATATATATATACACACACACATACATACATACAGGACTGGTACTTTTAAAATATAGAAATCAATAAATTTTACCTCTCAGGAAAAACAATATAAACAACCAGAACTTGGCAATAAAAGAACAACCTACTTTTGTTTTTTTTTTTTTTTTATGCATACAATATTCTGTCTGTGTGTATGTCTGCAGGCCAGAAGAGGGCACCAGACCTCATTACAGATGTTTGTGAGCCACCATGTGGTTGCTGGGATTTGAACTCAGGACCTTTGGAAGAGCAGGCAATGCTCTTAATCACTGAGCCCATCATCTCTCCAGCCCACAACCTACTTTTGAAAGTGAGAAAATAACATGATCAGCATTTACCAAAGACATACAAATGGCCAACAAATGCATGAAAGGCTAGTCCACATCCGTAGTCACCAGAAGAGAAAGCAAACAAAATTACAATAAAACAGTTCTTTGCTTCCACTAACAACGCTGCAATCACGTGGGCCAGGAGTGGGGTCCCACACCTTTAAATCCAGAGCTCTGAAGGCAGAGGAAGACTGCTCTGAGTTCAAGATCAGTCTAGTCTACAAAGTGAATAGGGCAGCCGGGGCTGTGTTGACAGACCCTGCCTCAAAAAGCAAACAAACAAAAAGATACTAACAATTGTAGGGCAGTTGGAGAGAAAGCAGAGCCTCATTCACTGCTGGGAGACAAAGAAAGCAGCACAATCATTTGGGAAAAGTCTGGCAATTCCAAAAAAAACCAAAAAACATAAATCTACATGTACGAGTTACTTTATGTATATCCTCAGAGAAATGCAAGCACGCATGCACACAAAGTCATTCAGTTATTCACAGAAATGCTATTCATTGTAGCAAAAGGGAGAAAACAACTCAGACGTCCACTAACTGACGAATAAACAACTGTGGTGTGCACACAGTAATCTAGTTCAGGGCCACACAGGGAACGAACAACTGACTCCCATGGCAACAGACGGGAACCTTGACAACACTGTTAAGAAAAGGAAGCCACGTGTTACACAACTGCATTCATATGAATTATTCACATCAGAAAACTGCACAGAAATAATGAAGCACATTCATGACTAACTAGACCCAGGAGGGCGAGAGAGGAGACCAGGCTGGGAGAAAATGGACAGTGTCCACTCATGGCACAGGGCTTCCTTTTGTGGTGATGAAGATGTTCCAACATTACTGAAAAATAATTACACAACTCTGCAACTGAATAAAAAATGCTGGGTTATAAACTTTAAATGGACAAATCCTACGGCTATATTAAATATATTTTAATAAAGCAGTTATAACTAGTTATGCCTATCTACAACACCATTTTTTATCACATTCTCTTGGTAAAAATGTAACTCTTATTTGACTTACAGAATCAAGTCTTTACACAACTTGGAATTCTAAAATACTAGAATGCTTTTTTTTCTTTTAATTTTATCTTCATTGGTGTTTTGACAAAGGTGTCAGGTCTCCTGGAACTGGAGTTACAGACAATTGTGAGCTGCCATTTGGGTGCTGGGAATTGAACCCCGATCCTCTGAAAGAGCAGTCAATGCGTTTAACCTCTGAGTCATCTTTCCAGTCCCAAAATAATTTTTTTAAGCACCAACTAATACATAATGGCAGCACCTTCACCAAAAAAGTCAGTGGCTGGATCAATATCTGAGGTCAACCACACATGGTGACACACACCTTTACTCCTAGCATGCAAGAGGCAGAGGCAGGAGGATCTCTTTGAGTCTTTGCATGCCTCTCTGCTCAATCCTCTCTGCCTATTCTCCTCTGAGCATCCTCAGTCATGTCAGTCTTTCAGCTGGTTCCTCAGCTTGGTTCATTTTCAGCATGCTTTTCTTCTTGTCCCACATCCCATTTGTTTATCAGAAAATAAGTCTTCCTCATTTCTACCCTTCTAGCCTACCTAAATTCTATCACTCTAGGTTCTTCTATAATGTACCAACTAAAACGCATTTCCATATCTGAATGTTTGCTTAAAATAATTACTGTCTTACCAGCATATCTGCAATAAGGCACACTGCAGTTGTTTAAGAAGGGATAGTTTTTGGCTAGTGCTTATAGAATCTAAGTTCTTCCAGAAAGCTTGCATTTATTTGAAGTGACTACAGCTAAGGCTGCATTGACAAAATTGTGGACCTCCAACTGGTGACCAGGGAGCTTATGTCTTTCCCAATAAACTACTTAAACACATTGCTTATAAAATACAGGATGAAGCAGCTCCCTCCTACCACTAAGAATGACAGTACAGACCTACCAATAGCTGTACTTCCTACCAGCTCTGTCTCCTTGACTTCCGAAGTTCCCCTGAAAGTCCTTTTATGTTTATTTGTTCAGTACTGGAGATGGAACACAGGACCTAGTCATGTCAGGCAAACATTCTGCCACTGAACTACACTTTCTATCTCTCACCTGTTTGTTTTTAAAGAACAAAGAATATCAGCAATAATAAAGAAACGGAGTCATGAGTTTATTTTTTTCATAAGGAATTGTTAACAACTAGAAAACAGACGAAACTGAACTGAAACGAAGAGACAACAGAAGACACCACATCCAGGAGAGCACGAAGGAAAGTGGATACATGCTTTCCTGAAGGACCACACACTTAACAGGACAGTGAGAAGGGCCATTCACTGAAGAACTGCAACCAGCACAGGGAGAACTCTTGGGCTCATCGTCACAAGTAGCTGGCAACAAGGGCTGCTGCGGGACTGAAATAAATCCTGAACTTCTCTCTGTTGGAAGTTCAAATCCCACAAGAGAATGCCCGGTAAGAGCTCTGAAGCCAAACTGCAAGGGTGACAGACAGCTGCAGACTTTCTCATCCCAACACTGGAAAAGAACAGACAGCCCCAAAGCCCTGAACGGAATGAACTGCAGACCTGCACTCCCCTAAGAATGTGTCCTTAATGTGGCGATTATAAAAGCATAGTTCCACCTCCGGTCCTGACCAAGGTGCCTCATACACAAGCTACCAAGCTAGTTTCTTCAGCACTTTACTCCAGCCTCAGTCAGGCTCTCCATTCAGAGGGAAGTCTTTAGAAGCAATAGACCGTGAAAGTGGAAAAGGCCGAGAGTGTGAAGTCCTGTGTGATTATGTGTTGTCAAGGGCCCCATGATCTTAGACCCATGAGAAATAGGCAAAGCTTTCCCATCCCCAAGGGTAAGGCTCAGAGGTATGATTAGGTCTTTCTCTGGCCCATGTGTGGGCTGAAACTGGCCACCATAGCTTTCTTCTCCCCAGATATTCATGGCCAAAGACTGCTCCCTTACAGAGACTGCTCCTACGGAGATCAGCTAAACATACTTACTTCCTTGATCCAACTGTACACCATAAACCCTCTCCTGATTTATCTGAATGCAATAACCCCACCTCATTGTTCAGCAAAATGCAATAACACTGCATAACAGACACACTGAACACAGGGTACTTCAGTTTCTCCACCAGAGAACCCAGACCATCCAATTCCAGCTTTCCATGTCTGTCTGTTTTTAATTCATCCTCCTGCTACCCCAATTAGATCACAAGGAGTGGTGCAATGACACAACACTAGACACACAAGGAATCACAGAGAGGACAGCTTACTTCTTCATGGAGTCCGCCATCATAGCAGGGCCAAGAACAAATCCTTTTCAGACTTTGACTGAAGTGATGAAGGATAGAGACCAATGTTCAATGGCCATCTAACTTATCAGTACTTCAGAGGCAGAGGCAGAAGAATATATATATAGTTGGTTAGTAAGATCTACACAAACTTGTCTCAAAAAGAAATGAGAAGGATCAAGAATAAAATAACAAAAAAATGGGAGGCAGAAGATAAAGTCCTAAAGAATCATTCATCATAGTGGGAGTCAAACAGAATTGTAAATGTGATGTCTGAAGCCATCAGGGCAGCCTACAGAAGGGCCCATGAAAAACTCTGCCCCTAGGGAGTAGACTTAGGGAAGGCTAAGGCAGGGAGAGCTCTGATGTGTATAGTACAACTTCTGTTTGTTTTAACCTAAGTTTGTGAGGAGCATGACACACAAAGAACAAAAGAGAAGTTTGCCACCGTGAGCAGAAGTTCAGGTCAAGATACCTGGACCAGTATCTATCTATCGATCGATCAATTCATCAATCAATCGATCGATCTGTCATTCATCCATCCATCTATCTATTGTCTATCTCTGCCCCTCTCCAGGTTTTTGCCAGTTTAAAAAGTCTCTTGACAGTTTGAGCAGATTAAAGAAAACAATGTTGACGAAAGAATCTGGTAGACAGAATCTCACTTTCTTTCTCAATCTTTAAATCCTCTTTCTTTTCTTGAAAATGCCCCCAGCCCTGAGTCCAGACACCTCTAGGTTAGCTTTTTGAAGAAAGAAGGCTTCCATGGGATCCTATGCCAGGATAAGGCTTCCTCTAAAACCCAATGAGCCTTCACACTGCCTTTTTAGACTCTCTATCCACTTTTTGGCTCAGTTTGGAAAGGGGAACACAAGTGAAGGTAGGAAGCCCTAACACTTTTCCAAATGCAAAGAATGGCCCAAATACCATGTTCTCAGTGAGAAAGATAGATCTTTGCCTTCCAAGAGTGTTCAGTAATAGCCAAAGCCTCCTCACCACTGCCCCGCTGCTGGAAACTAAGATTTGTGAGAGGCATCTGGCCTCCCTTAGCTTAACATGAACAGTTAACAAGCAAACAAGCCTCGGGCTGTGGATGAGAACCTATCAAATGTTCTTAAAAGAGAAGTTCATCAGAGAGAAAAGAGGCTCTGGAAAAGCGATTCAAAAATGGAACTACACCAGGCATAGCGACACTTGCCAGAAATCCTAGAACTTGGGAAACAGAGGCAGGAGGATCATGAGTTCAAGGCCAGCCAGGGCTAAATAGTGAGGTCTTGTCTCAAAATGGGGGAAGTGGCTTTATGCAGCTAAAGAAACATAGCGTTTTTTCTAAGGGTTCAAGTGACCAAAAATGTACTGAGAGCATAGGTAGGTGGGTGCACAGAGGAATGTTTTTACCAATTGAGATGGTGGGTCACATGTACACATAAAGCCTCTAATTGCATTTCTTTTCAATGACAAAAATCACTATAACAAATACTTATATAACACTGGGATGGTTTGAATGAAAATGGCCCTACAGGATCATAGGGAATGGTACTGCTAGGAGGTGTGGCCTTCGAGTAAGTGTGGTCTTGTTGGAGGAAGTGTGTCACTAGGGGAGGGCTTTGAGGTTTCAGATGCTCAAGCCAGGCCCAATGTCTCTCTCACTTCCTGCTGCTTATGGATCCAGATATAGAATTCTCAACTACCTCTCCAGCACCATGTCTGCTTGCATGTTGCCATCCTTCCCTCCATGACAATAATGGACCAAAGCTCTGAACTGTAAACCAGTCCCAGTGAAATATTTTCCTTTATGAGAGTTGCTGTGACCATGGTTTCTCTTCACCCTACTACAAACACAGTTCTCATCCTTTAATGCACACCTGGGGATAGAGTTAAAGAGCTACTCCAGCATCAGTAGATTCAGTGGGGACAGCAGTTCTTCCAAGCTCCTCCGTGACATGACGCTGCTGCTGTAGAAATGCTGAAGACACACTGAGTAGGGACTGACAGGAAACTCCTTCTCTTTCAGCAGCTATGCACTACTCTACCCTAGCTCTCCACCATAGCCCCTGAAACAAAGGCAGCATCCGCCTAGCTGGGAAAGAAGAAAGGGGAATGGCTGTGCAAAGACAAATGATTTTTGTGTCAAAGAGACATGAATTTGAATTCTAGGCTGCCACTCAGTACAAGGTTTTGGGCAAATCTCCTAACTTCCCTTTTCCTGTGTTCCCTTGACTACTAGATAGTAATAGTATTATCTATCCCATAGAGATGCTGTTAAGATTAAAAATAAATAATGTAGCAAAGTGAGCCTGCTGTTAGAGAGTTCTTTGACTTAATTCAACAGGCATTTGATGCTGCCAAGACAATATCCCTGGTATTTGCACTCATCATCTCAACAGATTATTTCTGGGTTCTCTCGATGACCACCAAACCAAAGGCAAACTTTTTAACGGCCCATTCAGTTCTTCCAGTAAGCTGTGGCCTACCTGAAGATCTCCATCACTGCTTCCTCGGCAACCTCACCTCATTATTACCCAGATAGCCCCCCGGCAAATCATCCTACTGCTACCTCCAGGTACTAACTCTGTAGTGCTGACACAAGCTTCTGATGCTCCACGGAGTTCTAAGGCAAGCTCTAGCTCTAAGCACTTCATTATGCAACCAGAAAAGAAAGTCCCTGGCAGCCAAGTGACGTGTGCTTGACCATTAAATCATCTTACACATGAAAGCTGGTTTCCCAACCTTCACCACAAAAGTTTTTTTCAGTATCTTTTCCCACAGCCACCAGCAAACTTCAAGATCCCAAGAAATTCACTGAACTACAAGGCCTCCCTATATAGCTCAGGCATAAAGTTTATACTTGGGTTTATCTGCCATGATACTGAAATGTATGACTAACTCAATCAACAAATTAGAAGGTAAAATCAACGGAAGCAATTACTTGCCTTGGCATAGATCAAACCAATGGAATATTGTTAACAGATATTTACTGTCTTTGGAATCTTCCTTAATCTGGATTGTCAATGACATTATTTTAGGTGATTATCATCTCTTCCCATTTCAATTATATATACTTTATTTTATTCATCTTGACTCCTTCGTTGTTCTTTTCTTCATGGACAGTACAGATAACTGCCTGCGATCTTTCTTACTTAACCTATCTTGCTATTATCATTCACCCACTTTGTTTTAGTTTGGTAATGTGTTCCCATTTAATAGCATAAAAACTTAGAAAAACTTTTTTTTTCTTTTATCCATTGTGTGTGTCAGCCCAATATTAATGTCAGGATCACCTTCCTGCAATCTTCTACCCTATTCAGAATCTCTAAAGCAAACTCAAAGCTCAATGCTGATAGATTAGTCCTGTCATGATCCTGCTCTGGGGATCCCATCTCTGCCTTCCTTTCCAGGCTGGAATTACAGGCAGGCCATTACACCATCTGGCATTTAGAAGAATTGTGGGTGTCCAAACTCCTGTCCACATGCTTGCATGGCCAAATGTTTAATCACTGAGCCATCTCCCCAGGCTGAGAAAAAAATGGTTCTTACTGACATCTGTTTTTATCCACTCATACTTTGTACCATAAAAATATTACACATCTGTGTGCTTTCAACCCCAGTCACACAATCTATGTCTTTCAGGTTAAAAAGATATCCTCTAGGGCCGGGGAGAAGGCTCAATGGGAAGGGACACTTGCTTCCAATGCTGTTGACCAGAGCTCAATCCCTGGAGCCCATATGGTAGAAAGAGAGAGCTACTCCGGCCTCCATGCCATGCATGGCATATACCCTATCCCTAAATAGACACAAATAAATAATTTCTAAACAAAATTATGTCTTCTACTTAACAATGTCCTGTAAAATATGTAGCCAAACTACTGTCCCTTCCCTTCTACCAATGCTTAAAATTGTTCTATGCATATAAGAGAAATAACTAAAATGATCACTGTTCCTATAGTGCTAAAAAAATACAAGTTAGTAATTTAAAATACTGAAAGAACAAAAATTTAAACATAATAAAATATTAATATGCATTACATACACAGGATAGGTTCAAGCCAAAAGTCAACCTCTTAGGAGACAAACAATGCTAGTCACATACTTAAAGTCCTTGGTTCAATCCCCAGTTGATCACTAAATTCTCAGAATAATAAAAAATACAGTTTTAGATATCAAAAGCACATGTACTATGGTAAAAACAAAACAAAACAAAAAAAACCTAAACAGCTATCTTAAAGAATTTTTCTCCTAGTTATAAACATTGTTTCCTAGTCTAGTGACACCCTGAAAAAGAGTACAGCAACTACTGCTTGACTTTTATAAGAACTGGCTAGTGCTACAACTAATTTCCATGTGGAAAAAGGTGGTCCTCAAAAGCGTCATACAATTTATGGTGTGCATGTATATGGGTTTACATCTAAGCTCATGTTGTTAAATGAATGTGAAAGGTCATTATTTATACAATCCTACATAGCATCCTTTAAAAATCTTTAATTACAGTTGTGTGCATGTGTGCATGCACGTGTGCCTCAGCACCTGTGAGGTCAGAAAACAATTCATAGCAATCAGGTATCTCCACCATGTGGGTTCCTAGGATCAAACTCAGATAATCAGGCTTGGCAGCAAGCACCTTATCCACTGAACCATCTTGCTGGCCAGAGCATCAATTTTTTAAGTAGTCTTTTAGAACGAGTATCATGCATATTTTAAAAATTTTTATATACTTAAGCTTCTTAAGGGACAGTATATGAAAAAAGAAGAAAAATGTTATTTGCTGTCATAAATTATGATCAAAATAGTTTAGCCGTTTTCTTATTTTCTATTCCAAGTTTTAAGGAATAGATCCCTTCCTAGACAAATATTAGTGCACATGAGTGCATATGCTCAGATTGGCCACTGCTCAGAGCTCCCCATCGCCTATTTTACCGGGAATTCTAATTAGGAAGAGGCAGGCAGAGATTCCTCTCTATTTCCGTTTCACTTTAGCTCCCCTACTTTCTCATCCTAGAGGTTCCAGAATCTTATCCATGAAGTGATTATGGTCTAGCCCTCACTCAGATTTGTAACAAATGCCCACGGGGACCTTCGACCTATCATTGACAGGCAAAGCCAATATATGTCTTCCAGCCTAGTGAATTCTTCCACCTCACCTCGGAGATCTGCTGTGATGCTGTATGGTTAGAGGCCTCCTTTCACAAACAATGAAAATAAATAAAAAATAGCCTCAGCGCAGAGAATGGAAACCCGAGTCACTCGGTGACTAACAGCTACTGTCCATGCACTACTCCAGCGCACACACACTGCCCTGTGTGCTCAATAAGAACCCTTGAAGCTTCTGGCCTAATTATCTCTCACTTTATCTGATCACTAAATGTATATATTATGTATATATTAGCACCCCAGCATACCTCCAGCCACAGGATTAGATAAAACTTGTAAGAGTTATCTACAATGATACCAAAACAATCATTAAGTTGTATCTTTGATCTTCTAAAAAAGAAAGACAAGAAGCTCATAAAGAGAAACAGCTTCCTTTTGGATGTTACCATATCAAAATGCAGCTCTGATAGCAGCCATGCAATCATTTAAAAATAAAAAACAGCATGTTATTCTTTTTTAGCATGACATTTCCTCCTTCTTAGCTGCTTGTCTCAAGATATATTTCTCTTTTAAAAAATAAAAGTAAAATGTGTTTCCAAAGACAGAAAATCACAAAGTACATCCTTATGTTACAAACTATATAAAAATCTGTCACTATTTATGCTACAAGTCTAGTCATCAATAAAGTGCTTTTTTTTTCAATGTACCACTCAAAAATCAATTATATCAACGCGTTTGTATAGAGGAGAGAGCACCTTTCACGCAACTACTATTAATGAGCAGACGTGACTATAGAATCTCCATCTGTTTCTCTGACAAAGCTGTGGCTTCTCTGGTCTCTCATTGAAATTCCATTAATCTGGTGTAGCAAGGTCCAATGCGAAAATCAAAACCCCATCTAACCCTTTATCAGCTCTCAATAACCTACATGTGAACTCTGCCTGTTAGCACACAGCAAGTTATGATTTTGCTATCCATCAGGCAGCTGGCCAATAAAAAAGAAAACAAACCACCAAACAACAACAACAAAAAAAGCAGGTAGGCTGGAAACAGCATGTCTGGCAGGGTTTGAAGATCTTGTTTTTGCTTCTGTTTCAGCCCATTCGGTGTCGATAGGGTGTCTGGACTTGGTGAGACGGTGCGTTTTTCTCCATGGCTGTGATTTAATTGCTAGCAGCGATCAAGTCGAAGCATCACTGAAGTGTGTTTGAATTTCATTAGAAGATATAACTTATGCTACTTTCCTACAGTACCTAATAAACCATAAAGAAACCAAAACACATATGGCTTGAGGGAATAACTGGAAAATTAGGTGGCCATTTGGGAACTGGGTGAACTTTTGAACCAGAGGAACAGAGAAAAAGAAATATTAAAGGGAAAGGCAGACTTAGAATTCAGAGATGTGCAGGTTTGACCTTTGCGATACCTTGAAAATTACATTAACTCTATGAAAAATACATTATCATGCTTAGAGTTTATAATCCATCAACATTCAGATACTGTTAGTGCCTACCATAAGGTAAAAGTCAAAAGGACAAAATTACAACCTGACTTGACAAAGGCTGAACTAGTTATAGTTATTGTTAAATCCATTTTTGTAATTAGCACATCATTAGACTGATCATAGTAAAGGAAATTATACTCCACAAATCAAAGAGAACACAGACAAAATCTAAGCTGCTTTAAAAAGCAAACTAATGAGATGATATGTTGGCATAAATGTCCAGTGACTGTCTAAAAATTTGCTTACCGTGTAGCAAGAAAATGTAAGGCTGCTGCAATTCATTTATTATAATTCATACCAAAATGAATTATAATAAAAGCAGAATGTCTAATCCACTTAAGAATTGCTTGAGCACTAGTAAATAAGCACAGATATTCAACAAAAAACTGGTGCTACACATAAACATGCCATTAAATATCTTTTAACAGGTTTTTCATATCAATCTATTTCTTTGATATTTTGATTCTGAAAGAACATGAATGAAAACTTTTTAAATTTGCTTTTTATTTGTTTGTTTATGGGAGTGGTGCACACATGTACCACAATACTCATAAGGAGGTTGGAGATCAGCTTGTGGGAATTGGTTTTCTCTTTCAACCACGTGAGATCTGGGGATGGAACTCAGGTCTTCAGGCTTAGCAGCAAGCACCTTTACCTGCTGGGCCATCTCATCATCCCCCAAAATTATTTATTCTTAAGAAAGAAAACAATAATCATACAAATTCTATAATTCAATAACAACTCACTTAGACTATTTCTGGATACTGTTGGATTATCTTTTTAAGTTGCAGGATGTTTTATGTTCAACATAATGGCCCCTACATATTGTTATTTTTGAGAACTTGATAAATCTACTTTATGAATATACTCAACATGTTTAGTCTTTTGAATATAAACATTTTGTCTGTGTGTATGCAGACACATACATGTATGCACACACGCACACACATTTTACAGAGAAGCAAAACAAATAATTGCAATGAGTCTTAAAATAGTACAACTTTACAATAATTCATTATTTTGCCTGAAAATATTATTTTATCAATTATAAAATGCTAAAGATGAGGACAGAAAGGTTTAGTTATGGACAGCAAGTGTGGGTGAAAAGAAATGTGGATCTTTGTAAAAGACAGAAGACAGGAAACATTCTCCCTTTAAAAGCAGAAATTAAATGCAAAAGTTAACAGAAAATGGATTCGATTATCACTGCTACACATTGGACAAAGTTCTGGATATAAAAAGGGTGTTTTGTTCTGAGTCAGTGGTTAGAATGTTTATCACTTATGCATGCACTTGACTTATCCCTGTTCTGCAATAGACATAATTTTATACCTCATAAAAGCAATTTATGTTTCCAAAGGGAATGATCTGGATAACACAGAATGTGGAGTGTTCTGAGGCAGGACGCACATTTTCATTCAGCAATTGTACTTAGAGACGGAACTGCACAGTTTGATCATCATATGGTAGCAAAAAGCATTCTTCATTTCTATGTCTATGTGAAACTATGAGTGGCAGAAATTAATATGCATAGCTAATGCACTGGTATGCATTTTTAATTTATAACTACAGATCACTCTTACGAGGTTTCCAGAGTATAGACTCATTTGACTATCAAAAAGGAGGCACTTCCTGTATCCTAAAAATAAGATTGATAACTCTGACAACAGTCCATAGATTTTAAAAATCATTAAAATATAAATAATCAACTCAATTACTAATTCGATTAATACCATACACTATACTACTAATGCATAATATGGTTCAACTTTAAGTGGTAATCAGAAAAATGAAAATGTGTAGTAAAAAGGCATTTGGTAAGAAAAAACCTGTCTCAATATGAGAAAGCAATGTAGAAATAATTGATTTAATATTTTACGAACTCATTTTGTATGAAGTTTTAAGAAAAAAATTTACCAAATATCTTTTTCATTATTTATACAATAAATAATACAAAAATATCATTAAGGGGCACAATCAAATATTAAGCAAGAATCTGATAATATTAAATTAAGCAACAAACTGTTACTAAGAACCTTCCTATAACAAACCAGAACTTGCCTAAAAATTCTATTAGAGAGAATTTCTTTTTAAAAAAGAAGAAAAGGAAGAGGAAGAAGCCCCTACACACTTAAGAAGCCTCCCTGGGACCACTAGAGAGAGCTCTTCCATTCCTGAAAGGTTCTGTTAGAGGTGAGGAACCCTGACCTGTACGCTCTGAAAAGCCCACTCCCTCTGCATGCAGCAGTCGTGTATGGCAGTGCCCGAGGTCAATTCTACAGTAGAGCATCACATACCATCAGAGGGGCCATCGTCGTCCTTCTCATAGCGTTCTGAGGCTAGGGAAACACTGTCTGGAGGTCCAGCAAAGGGGTCATCATACTCATCCCCCTCCTCAGCATCACCTAGAAATGAACCAGAGAAATGCCTTTTACAGAAATGCCTTTTAGGATTTGCCCACGAAAAATAATGGTACCCTGTCAAAAGAAGTCAGTTTTACCATTCAGTTTAGTTCCTGAAACAGGAAAAAACAAACAAACCATCCTCTGAACTATGTAAAACCAGGTTTGACTTTATTTTATATGGATCATGATATATATGACTTAGTAAATATGTTTAAAGGTCAGCAGACAACGGCTTACTTGTGACCCAAAAAGATCCAGTTCCAAGATCAAGAAGGTTTCTACAAATTCAACAAACAGAAAACAAGATTAAACAAGACAAATAAGGTAATCTAACAAAAACTGAAAAGTGGAAAGCACAACAGAGAAAATTTCAAGTAATCCCCTTTACCTCCTCAATAATTTGAAAAATCGTAATGAGAAAGTGACTGTGTAAAGCCACATGAATGCTGCTTTCATTAAAAGTCACCACAGGATCATATTAGATTAAAAATAGTTACATTTTCAAGAGCGGACTTCATTAGGGGGAAAATGCCTGAAGACTCATATAATCCCTCTAAATTCAAACACGGTACTCTACAAACCCTTCCCATTTTCACGCAGTAGTATGTAAGCCACTGTTTTCAAGTGGCAGCCTGTTTCCTATTTGGTTCCCAAATCCTAGGTTGGTTTGTAGGGGTTTGTTTATCTATTTGCTTTACATATTTAATCCCCATGATAAAAGCTTCTGGGACTTTTTCCCCCATGTACTTAGTTTAAAAAGTATTTTTAATACTTTTTAATAAAACAAATTAGCTATTTGCTAAGCCCAGTTATACACACATTTTTCTTATGAATTAAACAACACAAGAAAACATATACTTAACAGTGTGCTATTTGTTAATAACTGAAATTATCTGTTATCAGTGGAAAGAAATTTTGCCAAAAGGATGTATGTGTCCTCTGACATCCATCCAATGGGATGTGTGTGTGCGTCCTCTGATACCCATAAGATGATATGTGTGTGTGTACATCCTCTGACATCCATCCAGTGGGATGTGTGTATACGTCCTCTGACATCTATCCAATGGGATATGTATTTGCATCCTGACAACCATCCAATGGGATATGTGTGTGTGTGCACGTCCTCTGACATCCATCCAATGGGACATGTGTGTGCATCCTGACATCCATCCAATGGGACATGTGTGTGTATCCTGACATCCATCCAATGGGATGTGTGTGTGCGTCCTCTGACATCCTTTTGATGGCTGCTTCCTATTTTCCTGCACATTTTGAATAGACGTTGCCTCTTTCAAGACAACATTGTCTATATAATTTAAGAACTAAATGCTAATTTCTACTTCCTTATAATGTTCTTATTCCATAAGCAACCATCATCCTAATCTTCAAAAACGTAAAGATGGTGACATCCGTCCTAAAGACAAGAGCAGAATACATCATCTCATCATCTTTACCAATTCTGTCACTAATACACTAAATTATGATAATATCTCTTCCCCAGTTAGAATTCCAAGGAATGCATATAGATGCTACCAACTCTTCAGATCTCATCTTTCTTGGGATATTCAAGGTACTTTCCAGAACATTAAACTATTTCTCTTATGAAGACAGAGCTGATGACAAACATAAAAAGGAGCCTCATGAAAAGCTGCTAAGATATTTTGAGCATGTCGTGATAGTACATGGGATATATCGTAAAGATCACAGAATTTTCCGTTACTTTTCATTGCTATGCCCTATTTTTAAACACAATAAAGTAAGAATTATTGTATTAATTTTCTGAAGACAGTTTACAAACTAACAAATAAAAAATAAACCTTGATGAATGTTTAAGGTATCAGAATGCTTCATATACATTACCAGAACTTAGCATTCGGTATACCAGGTGCTATAACTACATAAAATGATAAAGTTAAGTAATCCACTGAAATGAATTCAGATACTCGGGCTTAATTCTCAAATTCTGTATGGAAATGATCAGACAAATTCAAACTTCCTTGTAGTTTTAAAAATCAATAGTTTAACTTTTGATGTCTATTATCTATTTTAATATATGTGTGTGTGACCATATATGCATAGGTTCACATACCAATCTATATTGTACGTATATACTACATATAACAAAGATTATAAAAACCATAACATAATTTTGATGTAAGATCAAATTTGATCAAACATAAATTTGATGTAAAAAAATTTGTTCTATAAAAATCTGTCACAGACATATTGAAGACCTCTTTGGTTATTTTTTAAAAAAAATAACTGTTTGGATTATATATGACAACGAAATTGTCTTCAGCTTCTTTATTGAAAGAATTGGTTTTTTAAGTCGGTATGATATTTGTATTTATCAAAGACAAGCTAAATGAAATATTGCTGCTCTGGGATAGACTGTCTGCCCCACACCACCACCCACACCACCTCCTGCCGCCACCCTCTGCTCCCAGAAACTGCTCCAACAGTACAGGAATCTATCCAGGGTCTGTGTGTGGAGCATTCACTTGTTAAAACTGCATTAAGCTAAAAGAACACTACTTTTCAGCATGGCTTTATTGCAAAGATGGGCCATCCCTTTACCCTCCCTCCTCAGATTTTGTTTTCCAACCATCTTCCCATCTAATTAAGGGGGAAAGGCTGTTCTCTTCTGAGGCTCTGTAACTGAACACAGGGGTCGCTGTTGAGTAGCATACAGCATCTTTCCTCCCCAGGGCTAAGTATCTATAGCTATACCTGCAAAGGCTTCTATAAATTAAATGGAAAATGTTCAATGTGTGTTTATGTAATAAAATAGTGAACTCGAATCAACAATGGGCATCAGGTAAACGTATCCAATACAATTTACAGACATAATTGAAAGCATTACAGACTAATCAGACATCTAAAAGAAAGGCATGCTCGAGTGTAATGTCTGCAGAGTCATTAGTTGGCAGCCATTCTATTACAATCACACATAATGTCCGTGGTGCCTTGAGCCTGTGCCAATGACAACAGCATAAATTTTGCATCTCATTTCGGTGGTCATAAAATTAATGATCAGTTTAAAAATACTTCTTTGTAAAAGTTATTGCGCAAAGAAAAGACATGAATGTGTCCCTGTTATGTACTCACAAGGATAATTATGGGGTTGTTGCTCATTAATACTGTTTCTTGTTTCCCTAGAAAAGCATTTGATTTATCCCACAACTTTCAAAAGTTTAATTAACGATACAAAGTTAACCATCTAAAAGACAATGATCCAAGGCTTCCCGTCCCTGCATTTTAGTGGCAACTTCAAGGCTTAATTGTACCACAGCAGCATAGGACCCTGATAACTACTTCGAAATTTATAATACTGCTAGCCATCCCTTTTCACATGGCTTTTAATCAATTACCATTTTCTTAAATGCCTACAGACGCAGCCTACAGCGACTGCACAGACATGGCCTCTACCACCACTGAAGGCATTCTGCCCAATTTATTGCCTATTTTGTCAAATACAACCCTATTTTAAATATAATCAGATAATCAGCCAAATATACCTAAAATTTAGAACCTCTTTTATATACATATTGAAATATCACTTATATCCATAAGCTGCTAATTTAAAGGAAATTATAACTAAAATACAGTTTAGAGAATAATCGTTCTCTCACAAAGATCATCAAGGACAAAATTTGGAGAGATAACTCCAAGTAAAAACAAATTAATTTCTAATTCTCTATCAGTTAATTTAACCAATCCAGTTTCTCAAGTAATAATATACAGTGAAACATACAGAATTATGCATTTACTTTGTAGTTTCTTAAGGGAAGTTCAGTTTTTAAGCCACTAAATGACAGAAGATTTTCCTCTTATTCTTAGAAGGCCAACTTACAGCCAACAGGTAATAAACATAACTCACACCAAACTGAGGCAGAGATTCAAAATAAGGCCATCATTTCTCTGGGATTCCTTGGAAACAGGCTTCTACCATTACGGGCCCCATTATCTCAAACAAGCTTTAGCACACTTGTAAAAGCAAGAAGAGGGAGGGGCGGTGGAATGGGACTCCTTGCGTTTAATTTGCCCAGATTTCATTATGGAGTTAACTTTTGATTGAAAATATACTGTTAGGAAGAGTAAAGAAAGGAAATTAAACCCTAAGACTGACTCTTCCATTATTCTGACGACTCCACAAGGACACACTAACGCATAACCCCTCTTACCTAACAGTCATGCTATTTTTAAAAAGTGTCCCATTAATAAGCTTAGATAATACAAATGAGAAGGTCAAAGGAAACTGCTTTCTAAATAAATCTGTGCATAGTTAGCAATACTGATAGAGTCTTAAGGGCGAAATCTATTAAATGTTTTCACAATTAGAGAGAAGAGAAATGCTAAAGGGAAAGGTGAGAGCCCTGGAGCTGTGGCATCTAAAACAGTCACTTGAAACACCAGATGCTGGCCAGCTGAGTGTACGCCTAGTATGCCTAGCACAGGAGGGGAAGGAGGCAGGGAAAGAAAAAGCTAGATACTAGCAGTTACAAAATTGAAAAACGTTCTCTTGAAATGCCATCCCATTTAATATCTACTTCTTTTAATGACTTAAACATTTCTAAAATCTTCAAATCTGAACTTCCGAATCAAGATTAACTTCAATCCTCTTGAAAATAAAGTTACACTGGTGAATACACACTGGACAGTACTTACTGAACATCTGCTACGTGTTACATTATCTTATTCCAATAAATCTATAAAGGGAGTAATGCTGAAATCATTACTGAGACTAATACAAGGTAAAGATTTCACCAGAGTGTAACTATTTGTCATGGACCTAATATACATTAAAATTTTAGCTAATGCTCAATTACAGTCTTTACAAAATAACAGTGTGTAAACTGCAAAAATAATTATTTTAAGTCATTTTAAGAGACCTGTGATAGAGAACAATTAAAAATAATTATGTTATGGGTATGACAGTGTACATATGTGATCCCAGCTTTTGGGAGGCAGAGGCAGGAGACTCCTGAGCTAGAGGCTGGCCTGGGCTAAAAAGAGAGACCCTGCCTCAATAAAAAAATTTTAATCACACAGCGTAATTCCAATGTGTAGAGACCTTGAACCTATAGGATTAGGGTTCAGAAGAACACTTGATAGTATCAAAACCTATCGTAACTAAGAAACTAACATGAGTTATCTGTCTTGCTCAAGAGTTCCACAGTTACTGGAACCTTTTTACTCCAGATGGATAGGCAATGTTTCTACTGAGCAACAGGGACTATACCAAGCAAACTAAGTTCTGCCTAGATTCAAGTATTTCTTAATAAAAATTAAAGCATTTAGATAAACAACTGATAATTATTCTAAAGTTTACAACTTCACAGATCTATTCAATGGGGAATATGTGCTCAATTATATAAAGAGAGCCTTAAAAGTCAAATAAATGGGAAGGGAAGTTTTAAAACAATATGTTCCTTTGGAAATAAATATAAATCACAGTTAGCAGTAAACCTCAACATTTAAAAGCCACTGGAGTTAAGCAAGCTATTCTCATGAAATGTCAGAATACCAAATGAAATCTTCGAAGATCTATACCGTCTAAAATTACAACTATCATAACAATTTAACTAGTTTTAAAGACTGAATACTTCAACCTGTAAACTCTGCTTTGGTAAATCCCAAGATGTGAGATTTTCTACACTGCAGGGGAAGGAACAAAGAAGGAAACAGACACCTGTGAACATTACAGAAATTAGTAACTATAATTATAAAAGAGTAAATCTCAAATTATTCATTTTAAGAACTATCTCCCTGAACCTCTTTTCACAATAATAATATTAAAATTAACCTATCACTGACTTAACAAGGGATGTGAAACAAGAGTACACAGGCAAACCCTGCTTCTGCTCACTTCACTGTGTTTCTATAGCAAACAGGACAGAGAAAGGAGGAAAGGGGCGTGTTTGAAAAAACACGGGAAAATGCCCTAGATGCACAGGGAAACTGTAAGCAGGACAGTAGCATCAAAACAGAACTGAATTCATTCAACATGGAGATCTTTTAAAGATGCACGCTGGGTAATCACTTGGTAACTATTAAGTCTATGTCCTTTCCTAGTCCTAATAAGCTACAAAATAGTCCTTTTAGAACAAAGCTGAATGTATTGTGAGGGTGTGATGGCACAAAATTACTCAGCTTCTCATATTTCTCCAAGGTATACATCTAATTTATCCACGGGCTTACTTTGTGCAGGCATTCTTGGTGATTAGTTAACTCAATACAGCAGGACTGAGATGCAAATGACTTATTCAGAGGAAAATGATTATGGGGAAATCTCTGAATTTCACATTATTTGAACTCTTATTCTAGGCTCATTTTTCAATTTCTATCAAATACTATACAAACTTCCACTCTCTTTGGAGACAAAGAATATGTCTTGGTAATGTAATTTTAATATCCACACACCTGAACAAGTTCTAAAACAGATTCCCAAAGGGAAAGCCCCTACACTATTACTAAATGATATGCAATTATACAGTGGCTTCCCATTATCATGTCTTCTTAGCTTAAAATTTTTTTAATGTACAAATAATTAAGGCACAATAAGAGCTCAATAAATTATCAGTGCAGCAAAATACGCCTTTGAAGACAAGCTAAGATATGTATCTAATACTTCTTCACAAACAACTCACTGTGTTAGAAAAATCATGATCAAAACGTATAAACTCGTCTTTGTATTCACCTAAGGAAATGCAGCAGGATAAGCCCACATTTCAGATTCCTTGCAGCACAGAACTGTAAGTTAGAAAGGAGAATACATTTTCCTGCTCTTAGCTTCGATCATGCTTACAGCATATCAGTACGGCAAATTCTCTTCTGGTCCGCATAGCTCACACCGGTCCTGACAAGCAAACTGTCACAGAAACTGTGACTTGTTAGGAACTGACTGGGTGTGAGGTGCTAAGAGCCTGGTGTCCTGAGGTTGTGCCTGTCCTTTCATCTACAGACCTCTCAAATAAATAGGGATCATTATTGGGAGCCAGTAAAAAGGTGCACTGTCTTCTCACCCACACTTAGAAACTAGCTCCACAGATCAACAGACCTCCCTGTGTAGTCTTCACCCGGACATCCACAAGCTGAAGGTCATGACCTATGAGCTAGCACCGTGGAAATAAAGACAGTACGCAAGTCCTCCAAAGACCTGGAAACATGAAGGACCTGGAACTTCCAGTGCCATCTAATCAACAGTCTCTCAGATCTAAAGGCAAACTGTCACCTCACCTGCACTCCCGTATAGTTCAAAAACAATGAAACCAAATTCCTATCTCTAAAGTACATATTTATTCAAATCAAAAGAAACAAAATAAAAATAAGGATCAGCATTTGAAAATATATTATTCATGCTATCAAATAAAATTTGTAACTATTTTTACTCAGTCTTTAAAAACATGACCTAAGGGACATAGCTCAGTGGTAAAGTGCCTTCTAGCATGTGTAAACCCTGTGTCTCATCTCACGCCACAAAAGCATGAATCATGATCACCCAGCCAAGGTCCACCTACACCCCCATAAAACAATCTCTGTGGTGTGATACAATAACGGGTGACAGCTCACCTCTGCTTCATCTAAGTATGCTGTGTGTAACCACAGGTACACACCTGACCGTGTGCAACAACTGCAGGTACACACCTGACCGTGTACAACAACTGCAGGTACACACCTGACTGTGTACAACAACTGCGGGTACACACCTGACTGTGTGCAACAACTGCAGGTACACACCTGACTGTGTGCAACAACTGCAGGTACACACCTGACTGTGTACAACTGCAGGTACACACCTGACTGTGTGCAACAACTGCAGGTACACACCTGACTGTGTGCAACAACTGCAGGTACACACCTGACTGTGTACAACTGCAGGTACACACCTGACTGTGTGGGCGACAACTGCAGGCACACACCTGTGTGCAACAACTGCAGGTACATGCCTGACTCCATGTACAATTGCAGGTACATGCCTGTAATTAGATTGCTCCCACTAACAAACATAAAACCTTAAGACTATGAAATGTGTAGGAGTCTAGATATGCTTCTTAATATTCCTCTCAGCAGGGGGAGCTAGCACTCTCATCTTGAAGGTCTGAGCACACAGTATGGAAATTAAATTTTTGATCCCAACTATAAAATTTTAGAATGTTAGATTATCTATTGAAAATCTCCACAAAAGAAAGTCATTTCAGATTTGAATTTACCTTTGTCTTGAAATTCCTGAAGATAGCTGCAAAATAAAGAAAATAAAACATTTAAATGTGGTTGAAAATCAAAACAAGGTCTAATTAGTGACAATAATTTAAATCTAAAATCTATATTATAAATATACATCTAGAGAAAAAACTATTTCTATCCTGAAATGACAATTCCAAGAGGTTTAGGAATTTATAACACATGCATTTTTAAAGATTTAAGTATGAAAGAGAGAGAAGTTTTTAAAATCCAATAGTAGAACATGTATCTTTAATATCTATATCACACTTATTTATTTAATGCAGTAACAATTTAAAGGATTTTCTTTTTCAAGGTCTGATGGGTAGTAAAATCCTAAAATATGTCCTCGGGCACTCAAAATAAACACAGCATTTTGCTAGCATACTTAAAAAAAATACGACTATAAACAAAAAGGGTACTACATCTGTGTTTAAAACTAGCATAATGGAAACATTTCTATCCTTTAAAAACACTTAACATTAATAAATCAGCATGTAAAATTTAACTCCATAACAAACATTAATTACAGAGTTATTTCCGAGTAAGAAATTAGTAATAAAAGGTAAGTAACTTACATAGACTTCACATCTTTTATCTTCTTAATGAGAGATTCTCTCTTTTCCTTTGCTTTCTTGGATAAATTTTCCCCTTTCAGTGTGTCTGCTACAAATGTTTCAACATCTAAACCATGAAATATAAAAAAAAAAACAGGATACAAATTATAGAAAAGAACCATTTTTGTGAAGACAAATAGGTCAAAGATTACTTCTGCACTGAAGTGTTAATATCTGTGCAATCCATGGTAATTATTTATCAGTCCAAAGCATAACAGTTGAAGTATGTTTCAAAAACTAAGTTGAACAAATCTGCTCACCACTTAGCTAATAAAATCTGTATGTTCTACTGATGCTTAGCACAGCAATGCTATTTGGATGTATGCCATCATTAAACTAGGAAGAAGCACACAAGCTTTAATAAACTATGGTGCCTCATGAAACAAATTCTCTTTTTCTATAAAGCAAGTGGAAAGTGTTTATGCATGCGCTACTGTTGTTTTATAATTAAGTTGCTATAAGAACAAGTCATTTGCAATATTTTATAAAGATAAGCTAAAATCTCTGGCAAGAGTGTGGTTTGTTTGTTTGTTTTCTTTCAGTGTAATCCACTTTGAGGAACACATAATATCTAAGGCTTAAAGGAAAAAATAAATCCTTTTTTTTTTCTAGCCAAGATTCCTAAACCATAACCTCCTTGCTACCTGCCCCACTGCTGCTGGCCACCCGAAAGTCAAACGACAACCAGCGTATGTGGTTATGTGAGCCCTTGTTTCCCACCTTGCTTTTCGTTCCCTGGAATTCTAATTAAATAAAGAAGTGAAAAATGGGTTACTCTATTATCTTAAAATGTAGTGTCTAGGAAATAGATTTCTACAGCTTCATATAATATTTTCCACAGACTCTTCTCAAATTGTAGTAAACTCCTAAATATTTGGTTGGCTAATTCTCTCTCCTGTAAAGTTCAAGAGATTGCTGACTGATTCCAAGATGTCCATTCTTATTGTTCATGAAATAGTAGAAAGCTTACACATATTTTATTTTCACAATTTCATGCCTCACTTTAAAATATCTCTTAAAGAATTACATTAAAATTTTAAACATGACTACAAATCACCCACATTTCATACTGGAAAGATGTGTATCTTTCTTTTCATCTAACTACTTTGTCTCTTAATTTACATTGGTAAAAAGATCAAAACATAATATTACACATAAATAATGAAAAGTGCAGTAATCTCAACTGTATTTATAATGAACCACTAAAAACTTAATATATACAACAGAATGCAATCAATTTTAAATTCTTGATTACAAAAAGTATTTTGCTCCAATGAGGAATATGGATTAAGCTGTTACAGATTTATAAAAAGTGCATAATTTTTGCTAAACCAATAAATACAAGAGGAAAAATAAAATTAAAACACAAAACAATCTCTTAATAACTTCTAGTTTGAGGCCCAATAACAACAAATTTGTTAAAAAGCTAAGTAACAAAATGAAATGAAAAAAAAATGTCCTGGCTCCTCTTTCCTTCTGTGGCCCCTAAATTAAGGAGTAAACAGGCATCGTGAGAAGTCAGTGAACGTAGGACAATTTCTCAAGTGGGTTCAAAACAGGAAAACTTGAAGCAACAGCTTCCACCCACAGGAGCAAGTCTCTTTTGGACAAGCAAACTTTAACTGAAGGAAAAGATCTTTGGCTTCCCTAGTATCCGCACAGTGACTGTTTTTAAAAGGCGGACCAAGGGACAGCAGGCTTCTGCGGCTAGCTCTCCCAAACTCACCCTGTACTTGCAAGACTCAGAGGCACATAGACTGGTGAACAGTCGGTCTGCTTAATGTCATTTTCACTCAATGTTTGCCTTTAATTCCCTCGTCCACGAGTATTTAATTGCCTATTTTACATTTTCATTATGCAATCCCAGCTAAAACAAACAGGATCTATTTTCTATCTCCGGAAGCAATAACAGAACGAATTACTGCCCGAGTTATTTCTTTAAAAGGTCATTTCAGTTTTCTAAAAATTCAGAAAACAACAACAAGAAGGCTACATGTTCTATGCGCTGTTTCCTAAAAGCTTCCGCAATATGTTTTGAAGACGAGAACCCAAGCCTCTATTTTGAGAAAACATTACTAGAAAAAATTATTTCTCAAGAGGAGGACTGAGTATGGAAAGCATCTATACTTCTAGAATAGTCTTTTTAATAAATTTATTCCCAAGCTTTTCCCTAGAAAAAGACTTAAAAAGCACTTAGAAGGATTTTCCAAACAGTTTTGGCTTTTTTTTCCCCCTCCTAAGAAATGCAGGGAAGAAACTGCTTTGTTTGTGGCAGTGTTTAACAAGAGCTGTAGCTGGGAAAAGCTGCAGTAATCTGGTTTTTTTTTTTTTTTTGGCTGCCCACAGACTTGGTTAGTTTTTAAGCTTTTGAAGTCTAGGGTGCTCCTTAAAATATACATCGCGTCAGAACTAGGGGATGGAATACGCTAGCCTGTCCTGGCAGCGATAGCGATAGCGGTGCAGCGCAGCTTGCCGACGTTGCTTTCCGGCGCTTTAGCTAGCTCAGGAACAGGCACCAGGGACCATGATGTCCTGGGGTGCCCCAACCCTGCCTCTAGAAACCAGCCCAAACCTAGCCAGCCCTAAACCTCGAGGTTCTTGTCCACGTAGCTGGGAACGGAGAGCTGGGTGCAGAATGCTAAGCTTGGAGCGGTCACACCAGACAAATGGGGCTGGATCTGCGGCTTTGTACCTCAAAGCCAGAGTAATATTTCAAAAGCTAGCAATAAAACTCTTGGGTAAATCAAGCGCTCCTCTGGCTGGTTGAAAAAGAGATTTGAAGCTTTTTATTGTGCTCTAAATAGCCCTGCAAATGGTAAAGTAGCCAGCCGCCGTGAGCTAGCAAGCCGCTGTGGCCCTCTTTTACCTTCCTTTAGGGGTCGTGTCCTTCTGTTCATATGTAGATTTCGCGGACTCCTTTCGGCCTGTAATTCGGGGAAATGTGGTAATTTGACTACAAGAAAAGGTCAGCCTGCGCAGACTGGCCACTGGACCCGGGGATTGAGATTTTATTTTACCCACCGGCGCCAGCCACGGAAAAGCAGGATGGGAGAGGCTACTGGCTCCTTCTAATACTGCCTTGGAAAGAGGGTGCCACCAATGCAACAGATCCTATAGTCCCCCAATCTCTTCTTATTCTCCAGTAGCCTCAAGGGCTGCAGGTCATCACAGCCTGCTTCGAACAGCAGAATCGCCCCCATTTCCATGGGCCTCCAAATGAAAGTTAGCTACGGGGAAAAGGTTATCCTAGTGAAAGTAAACGTGGTGGTAATGTTTGCTCCTGTTACACCTTAGCTTTGTCAAGAGTAAGCCTTCCAGTGGGAACAGCTGTAAAGATCTGGGGCAAGGCAGCTGGAAGATCAGATTTACAACTGCTTTGTACATAAATGTTAAGGTCTGAAAACAAAATTAAAAGATGACGTGTTCTGGCTCAACAATCCTAAGCAGTTAAGTCAGAGGCCACTCAGGAGACATCTGACCCCTGAGAGGCAAGCACTTAACACCCACCCACTGAATGATACTTCCATTTTCCTTTTTGTTTTCTTTTTCTTTGTACATATGAACTCCTAGAAAGACTGCCACCCTGTCTTCCTCTAGAGTGAGGACAGGGATAGATCTCTCTCTCTCTCTCTCTCTCTCTCTCTCTCTCTCTCTCACACACACACACACACACACACACACACACACACACACTATGCTTTCTATCAACTTCCATGAAGATCTAAGAACAAAACTCTTCCAGTGATACACTCCTCCAGGAGGCAGTGAGAGATCAGCACCTGCTCTAGCATCTCCCCCCACCAACAAGCCCTCAGCCTGGAGGTGGAGAACAGGCCCCTGAGGTAAAGGCCCTCTCTCTCCACCTAGCACACATACACCACCTCTGGATGGCCTGAATCTGCCTAAAGGAGAAAGCAAGGACTGGGATGACTCCACCACCATTTGTTAAATTCCAGACCAATAAAATAACTGCACAAACCAATCCTGGCACCCCAAATGGCTTTACTACTTAACTCCACATGTTTCCCCTACCTTACGGTGTGAACCAGACTTTTAGCTGTCTGTCACCCAGCTTAGTGCCTTAACGTAAAGTCTGTCTACACTTTCAGCTGCCATCAGAACAGAACCACACTTTCCTTCCTGTTAAAACAGGGAATGGACTGGCCAAACAGCTACCGGGGAAAGTACAGCAATCAATTAAACTGGGCACATGCAGATCAATGGAGCCAAATACCCAAAGTTGGAAACTAGCTAATTGAAAAGTTATTGATTGCTTTAGTCAATGCCTTTCCCTGGATTACCTTGCACTTTCCCACATTACGGCTGAACTGCGGGCTTTTTAAACATGGAAAGAGACATGAAGGAGCACAGACCACCGAGTGCAAGGGCTGAAACGTTATCTGAGTTTTATAATCCAATCAGCTACAAAATTCTCAAAACTGGCTTTACAAGCTAAATGGTTTATTTTGATAAAAAGCTGAGCTGTTGAAAGATAAGCCTGGCCATCTTTCAACCTCTTTAGATTGATCTAATCAAAATCTTTTCACCACATATTTTCAAAGAAGCCACAGTGAGTAACGCATTAGTCTGAGATTTACACTATATCCACCCACTGTTGGGTAGCATCCATTGTAATGTGTTCAGAATGTGATTGAAAAAGAAATGTAAACTCAGTGGAATGAAAAAAGATAGACTTGGCTTTAATTGAAAAAGACAAACTAAATGAATAATGAGTATATAAAACGTAGCCTATGCCACTTTTATCACCCATATACGACACTTAATGTTCAATTTATGAGAGACAACTGAACTGTGTTTCAAATCACCAGAGGCTTTCCTTCCTCTGGCAGCCCTACTTTCTCTCTGCAAGTACGTCAAGGCAAATATCAGCTGAGATAAACATACTTGGAAATCTTACAGCCCGCTCATTTTTTTAACTAAATTTAGAGGTTTTGAAAGAAACAAATACTGATTAAGATTAGATTAACTAATTACATGTGCATAACATCAAGAGCCTTACTCACTAATCCAAGGCGAAAACACTTTCAGTAGAAAGCCATGTCAAAATAGCCCCCAGCAAGAAAAGAGAAGGCATGTTACCCTTAAGATAAATAGATAAATAAATTTCCTAATGCTACAGCTTCACTTACTGATACTATTTGAGCCAAACAAAATTTCTATAAACTTCTGGTCCCTTGATATGCAAACTCATATACCTATTTGTAGAAGAAAGTATCTTAGAGATGCCATAGGCTGATTTCATTTTCAGATCAAATGTTCTCTTAGCAACTTTATTCTCATTAAGTTCTGCTGCCAAAATGGGACAGGCTTGTTCTTGCTCTGTTGGACAATCCAGGTACTAAGAAGCAGGTGATGACTGGGGACTCAGTAGGTGGCACTCTTCCCTTTGCATACTCAGCCAATGCTCCAGAAGAAATACTAGATATACCATAAATAATTCCCATATGGGAAATAAAACCAAAATGTTGACCAAATTATAAATAGGAATTGAAAGGGTGAGAAACAAACCATACTGGACTTGGCGCTGAAAATATCCTACCTCGGTTTCAACTGAATTGCATTCTTAATCAAGTGCCCCTAACAGGATTATTGATTACACTGTGTGAAGGTTTAAAAAGAAAAATATAGTTCTGGAAATCCCCAATAGGGGGAAAAGGCAATATTTCTAATCAAAACTGCCATCTGAACAGAATCTCAAGGTCACTTTGCTGAAACCATATAGTCACTTTGTTAGAATTTGTTCAATTTGATTCTAACTTTTCGGCGCAAAACTGATAGCTATTTTCCTCTAATACTAGTTTTAATTTCTTAAGAAGAAGGTAGCATACCGTTCTAGCTTTCCTTTTAAAACATGTTGTCGTGATGTGAACGGATGAGGAGTCCGAATATCCGACCGCAAACTCCTGCAAGCCCGCATTTAAAGGGTAATTAGACAAATGAGAGCAGCAGGCAGCTTTCCCAGAGCTGCTCACCTTCTTGCCTGCCAGGGGAGAACCCACATAAATCAAGACCGTTCTTGCTATTAGTCCTAGTCAAAATATTTGGGTATGGGGTAAGATTAAACGGCCAAGAATTGGGGCTATCCTTTGGTTTTAATTTTCCAAGATAAACCTGTTCTTTCATTGTTGGGGGGGGGGGTCAAAGGTTGATTCAACACGATGTTATATAAACTGTTCTAAAAAGAATAATTTAACATTTCTTATTTTCAAAATATATAGGCCTTCACTTTTTAGTATATCGACACTATAGAAACAGTAACTGTCCAAACTATATTGTCATTTTTTCAAGGATATTACTGTGAGTTAGGAGTAGTAACCTTAGTTTTGTATTTCCATACAGTTTTTTTAAAGAGGGAAAAGAATGAGGAGGGGCCAGATATTGAGATGGCAGTCTAAAGTTATGATCTGAAAGCAAAACAATGACAAAGAAAAAGCATGATTACAAAAAACACATTTGAGCACCCATCTCCATAAAGCAAACACTTAATATGTGTGACATATGATGACTTAGATAATCAGCGTATGGAACATAAAGTGAAATGTCATTTTTCTTTCTTCTGAAAGCAGGGGATTTTAAATTCCTGCAAAGGTTGGTTCCTTATCTAATTCACACTGTGCCACAAATTTTAAGAGCCTTAAGTACTCATAATTACCAGGAACAGTATCTCATCTTCAGTTTAAAAAAGAATGCACTAAGTAAGCCAGCAATCTCTCTAAAATCCAATCAATTAAAACACTGTGCTCTAATTTTACAATTCGATATTTAATCATGTGCTATCACCCAAAACACTTGAGTGATGGAACCGTCAGTGAGCATCCCAATAAGATTCAAGGGCAAGATAACTGTGTAGAGCATCTAGTCTAAAGATGTTAATTAAACATAAAATCTTCACAATCATCTTTGAATACTTAAAAGTTGTTCTGCACCATGAAGAAGGCTAGCTCACGGGTTTAATTCCTTTACTGTACACTGCATCCATAAGCTAAAAACAGCTTCTAAAAATAAAATGGAATGCAAACCTATAATCTGCAAACATTTATTGTCTTAATATTTATTTTAATCCATCATGCATTTTATAAAAAGTGAATTTCAAAAACTGTGCTCGTACAACCTTTAACTTAAAAGATAGCAAAATACACAGAAAGCATTAGCAGATAAATGTATAATTCTGAGCTTTGGTTGACATGATACAAGAGAAAGCCACAAAAAGTACTTGCAATCTATTAATGTCAGAGAATGATAGGTCACATAGCCCACATATCATACATACTATGTCAGAAGTATAGCTGTGGATCCACGTGATAACTTGCTACTAAGGGAGCTGTCAAGTTTTAAAAGTTAAACAAAGGTATTTTTTTAATTAAAAATAGACCTAGAATAACCTGAAAACAATGACGTTTCTGAAATAAAACATTTTCTGATCTAATTATTAAGACCCTTTTATAAACATGCAATTCCAGCATTGGACACACCCCCCAAAAAAAGTTAACTATAATGAAACAAAACTGTCCTATAAGTGCTCATATAATGGAATAAATGCTTCCTTATATCACCATCTACAGGTCTTTCATCGTTTCTCTTAGTGGCACTTGTTAATGACAAGAAGCATCTCTCAGAATGGCATAGTACATCATCACCCTGCATCACGTTTAAACACAAGTCTGCATCCATACATATATTTGCATTTTTCGATCATATTCATAACACACACAACCCAACAAGGCATTACAATGCTTGCTCTCACAGTGCTGCAACAGTAACACTATTTCAATTATTACATTTTAGATGACCTTGTTTCTTGATACACAACGTACAACATAAGCATCTAGGAGAAACTTTTTAATCCAGTTATCCATGACCAGCATCGGAAGAAATATTTTAGAAATAACCAAACTGAAACTATTCCAACTTCCAGAATCCTAACATCTACGAGACATAAATGATGCTATCCAAGACCATCAGGACATGCAAGTCTTATGCCACTCTAAAAAGTATTTTCTACTTTGTGCAGAACTATAGCGCTTTCCTTGATGCTCAGGTATCAAGGTGTATGCTTGATACACCCCTCTGTACACTACTGACCTAACAGTAGATTCACTATAGCACTGAGGAACCACATCTCAGCTCCACAAAGTTCCTATAAATGGGAATGTTAACGCGAAAACGGGAAGATGAGAGTGCAAAGATGAAGTTCTTTCATCACATGATACAGGAAGTAGGACTTTGAACACATCCTTCCCTTTTTCACTTTAATAGTTACTGAGGCTGAAGGCAGTGGTCGTTTGAAAATCGGGCAGCCTTCAAAAATGTGAACGTGTGACCTGACTGCTCAAGAAAGTGGGGGCTTTGGAAATAGCACCTTTTCACTTCCTGCCTCTTAACACCTGCGGCCCTACAGTCTCTTTGCTAACAGCTGCACCCCTACTGGCTGGTCACTCAGGGCTACAGCTAGGACATCTATCTTCGCAGTTCTCACACATACATTCAGCAACATTTGCTGTCCATATCCCGCCCTCACATTTCGGTCTTTAGGAAACTCTTAACTCTCCGGCTCTGAAGGGAAGATCAGTACATTTCGGCATACACGCCCACTCCCTTCCAGTCCCGCACCCAGGCACCGGCACCGCGATCCCCCTACTCGGCCCGCCCCCACGGGCCGCAGAAGGTGACGGCTGAGCGCTTCTGTCCCTGCCGGCTCGCCGTCCCGCGCCCCCGCCCCCGGTGTCACCGCCCCCTTCCCTCTCTTTACCTGCCAACAGGTTCCTAATTTCCTCAGGGAGCGGACCGGGAGAGGAGGTGCTGCTGGGGTTGGGCATGGTTGTGATTGGGACCTAGACTCGCTCTGGCCGTCCGGGTGAGCACCGCGGGGCTATGAGCCAGGACACTGCCAGGCCGAGACTCACAACAAGGAAGTCCCTGGCTCTCCAGCCAGCGGGCGCTGGACGCCGGGCCCTACCCCGCCCGGGAGAATGGGGCGGGGCCATGGCGAGGGGGCGGGGAGAACGACCTTGGAGTCCGACTGCGCTTGCGCGTCCAGGCTGGCCACGCCCACACCACCTCCGGGCAGGCCACGCCCACACATAGAGGGAGCTGGAGGCGGGGTCGCAGAGGGAAGAGAGCGGATTGGAGCCGGGTCACCTGACCAGGCCTTGAAGTGCGTCCGCGCCATTTTTGGTACTGGTGCCGTAGCCACGCCTCACTCTTTCTCCAGGATTCCGGAAAATAACGTCTCCGCAGTGCCTACAGGCTTTCCTGTTAAGGGGCCGTCTGATTAGTGCTCGTCCCCACCAAGGTTTACCCCCTCATCTGGTAACCCACCAGGAAGTATCCACCCCCCTCCCACGCACTAGCTTGGCCTTCTTTGTCCCACTGATTGAAGGTAACAATATCCCGTTTTCCGCCAGTCCTTCCTGAGAAACAGGGGAGCGTTCTGATTGGCCCTGACGTTACTTCTCTACCTATTCTTGGAGTGAATTCTGGCTCTGACAGAAGTTGTTGACATTGTCCTTTTTGGGGCAGGCACCAGAAAGTCAGGTTGGTGCTACCTGTAATCCACCTGTATCGCTGCCCCGCTATAAGTATTTTATAATCTCTAGTAGTGATTAGAAGAATAAATATATAAAATCAGTTTAATTTAGTTGGCAAATACTGAGCCTTCTGTCCTTAAATCTTACAGTTTTACTCTAAAACTCAAAAAAAGTTCTGGCCTTGAACTCAGGGATCTACGTCGTGAGTGCTGGGATTAAAGGTATGTACTACTATGCGCAGCTTTTTTTTTTTTTTCTTCCCTCCAGCTTTCTTTAGACCAATGCTCCTTATACTTTACTCTGCCCTAGAATCACAGACAGAAACTATGAAGGTATGGGTTCTCAACTCCTAGCCCAGAGATTCTGATTAAATGGAAACCAGTCTCTGATAAATAAATATAATCTGTGTTGAGATTTGATTTCGAGAACCGTACTATTTCCTAATTCCTACAGAGTGAAATTTGTAGTGTCTTCCCCAGCTGGAATTCTAAGCCTAACATAGAATAATAGCTCTATTAATATTTCATCAAAAAATGTCAGGGCTGGGGGATAGCTCAAAGCATGTGCTTTGCATATATAATTCCCAGCACCGAAGAATAAATACCTGCGTTTTTCAGAGAGTACTCATAAAAATTAGTACTCAAATGTACTATGACATTTATGTAATTCTCAAATAGGCAATAATAAAGACTAATTTTAAAAGGAAGACTATTTAGGTGTCCATGTCTTACAAAACAGCAAAGACAAAAACTTAACCACTGAAGTAAAACGTGAAAAATAATAAGAAAAAAGACACCTTCAAAGTGACCATTTAACCAAAGTGGAATCGAAAATTCCTACCCAGATGAGCAATGTGAAAAATTATAAAAAGAGTACTGAAAATTAAAATTCTTTTTTTGTGGAGTTAAAAGTGAATTTAGTTCTTCCAACTTGAAAGAATTAAGAACTGTTATTAAACTACAAAATCATCCACTTCCTACATAGAAAACTATCCTGTGGGTGGTTATGTTAGGAAAATTATTCCTCCTTTTACTCTACTTAAATAATTCTCTGTCTTGCCACATTTTTATTAAGAGCCTGCAGATATCCCAATCCTTTGTTGCCTTCAGATAGAACTGGCCACTTTTTTATTCTTATGTCTTATTTATTTGTACTCCAGCTCATTCTACAAAGGAATTGGGGCGATTTGCTCTGTCTCAAATAGACAGCTCTCTAGAGTGGATCAAATGGACAGTGGCTACCCTGCTCATGATGACAAGTCATTCTTGTTAGCCAGAAACAAGAAACTGTTAAAACTGCCTTAAAATGTATAGCATCTAGCAGTCCAAATCAAAAAGGCAATAACAGAAAATGGACTTTTGGTATGAAACCCTCTTCCCTTATTTAAAAAGCCATTTTCAGACACAGGTTTTGTCTGCATCTGTGATGGATGCACTTAGGCAATGCTGTGTATATGCCATTGTCTTTAGTGTTTCTTGCTAAAGTTACTGCATCGCTTGTAAGATCGAAAGAGAAATAAAGAGAGGTTGGAAGAAATGAATCCTTAATTCTCTTGTCTTCAGAGGTTTCCATAACAAAATCTAGTAGAGAAATCAATACTCTTCATACCTTAGTTATATTAGGATTTAAACAGTGATGGTGATGATGATGATGATGATGATGATAAATGAAACTTAAAATCTCAACCATAATAATAATTATTATTATTATAATAAATGAAACTTTAAACCTCAACCCAAAAGAGGTTGAAGCCTCCATCCCATTCCACAGGAAAATCCTAGACTCTTAGAAAGTTTCTTGAATTGTTTTCTTGGAAGTAAATCCTTCAGTTCAAGAAAATAATATACACCCTGAGAACTAAAACAAACCCCCTTCTCTATGACTTTCAAAATAAATGGAGAGTGCTGAACAAGGACATAGAAGAAAAGCTGACAGTGACCAAAACAGTTTCCTTTTCTTTGCCTCTCATCTTCATTTCTGTTTAGCTTTCATGTAGAAGAAAGATTATCCATAGGCAGAGCGTCTGTCATTTATTTCTGCATGATAAAAGTTAGCAGCTTTAGTTCCACAGCTATGGTGGTCAGAAACCCTTGAGCAGACTGACATGATGACCTGTCCCCCCACCCCCGCACCTCTCATGGGGCTCAGTGGCAGCCATTCACAGATTTGACCAAAGCTAAGAGGATCTAACTGAAGATAGCTCAGCCCTGGGCTTCTGACTGGCACCCTTGGTTCCTCATTGGCCACTGGGAAAAGGCCTTAGTTCTTGACAACATGGGTTTCTCTTTGGGGCAGATGAATGTCCTTCCAATATAGCAGTTAGCTTTTCCAGAGCAAGTACCAAGAGATGAAACAACCAAGACAGACTTGTGCTCCTGTAAGCTGAGAGTATTAGACAAAGGAAGTAACTGAGATGCTGTTTAGTTCTAAGCTTAACCAATGAAAAGTTTTAAACCTGTCTTTCAAGTCACCTAGTAATGGCTTTAAAAGGGTGATTAGAAGTTAAAATTTGTTTTGTTTCCTAACTTACCTTTATTTCCATTTGAAATTTCTAGATATGACGTGAGTTTATCATTGTGTAGCAATAAACAAGAAAAAATTATATTGTCATTGGAATTCATATGCCCCCCCAAAAGATGTGACATTGAACTCAATGAGAACCAGAAAATTCTGATAGAAGTAGCTCATGACTGAGCTTTTAGGTTATAATTTCTTGACTTGGGTTGTTTGTGCCAGTGATCAAAGTCACAGCCTGAGCTACTGTCCCAGCCCACACTATAATTATTACACTTATTAGTATTGTTGATTATGATAGCAAGTCAACAAACGCAGCCATTCAATTTTCTGTCCTCTTATTTGCCCTTGTACCCAGATTCTTTTCTGTCTAGAGCAATCATTTTAATATAAAGAAAATAAACAATTTTACATGGGCTAGATTTGAATTCCAAATTGTTCTATGTCTTTAGGATTCTGTAAGTTAGGAATGAGGTGAGAGAGCCCTCTCTCCAGTTCTGAACGCCTACACAGTCATAACCCTCCTTTCCTTCCAGACTCTCAATGCTCACACATCTCACCAACGATTAGCACAAGACCTCATACGTGCTAAACCCTAACTGAGCTATACCACCAGCCTAGCTGTAAGGTCAATTTGGATGACAATCTAGTTTGAACCTTTTATCCTACTTCTAACTGACTCTGAGACCAAATCCTAATTAAACCTCCTTTCAGTAAGGGAACATGTTTAGCCTTGACTACATCTGGTCTTCCTGGAAGATGACTGGCTCACTCCCTGTTAGGATTGGAAGGTGAAATATATCCCCACAAATTCGTGTGTTTGAACATTTGGTCCCCCAGCTTGTGGTGCTAGCTTGTAAAGTGTGGAACCTTTTGGTCATGGGATCTAGTTGGCAGATACAGGACCCTACAGGAGAAGCTACAAGGTATAGCCCAGCTTGGATCCTTATCCCAAGCTCTCTGCTTCCTGACCAACACAATGAAAGCAGCTGCCTCATGCATGTCAAACTGTCACGCTGCACCACCGTGATAAACTGCAACCCTCTCGAACTGATCCAAAATAAATTAGTTTAAGTTGCTTTTAAAAACATTTTATCACTGTCTAAGAAAAGTAACCAATTCACTCACAGTCTTACACACTGGGCTTCTCTTCTACCTGGAACTCCTGAGAAGAGAGGAACCCAGACCCCCGTGTTGTCTTCTGTCACACATCAGTCTTCATCCCCAAGGCCCACGAAGAACATGCACAGGATATACTTCTTCATCATGATCTAGAGTTTAGTGAGCAGTCCTCTCCACATGACTGATCTGGCTCCTGAGTTTGTTTGAACCATGAGCAAGTACACAGAAAACATTTCCCCTCCCTTTTAATTCTTTTCATACAAGTTTGTGCTTTCTACTTGAGAAGCATGATAGCTGATCTTGAAATTTCTATTTTAGTTGGGTTCATCACAGAATTAGGAAGAGTTATCCTTCAGTAAAAGGTAAGATTCAAAGCTACTTATGTAATTTAAATTTCAGTCCTCCTATCCTCACGGTGGCCCTGATCCTCATTTCCTGAAATTCTACCAGTTGAGACTAAGGGTTTAGATAATAAACCTTGATCTGTGAAGCTATGCCTTGTGGTACTTCCAACAAGTATGCTGCAAGCCAGGCATGGTAAACCCAAACCTATTATCACCTACTTAAAGAAACCAGGACAAAAGAATGACAAGTGTATGACCTACAATGGCTACAAAGTTTAACATCAGCCCTGGCACTTAGCAATACTGTCTAATGTGGTCTACAAAGTAACACCAGCCTGGGCATTTAGCAACACTGTCAAAAATAAAAAGTAAAAAGAAGTTTGGGGATATAGCTCAATGGTTGAATGCTTGCCTATTAAGTGTGAGCTCTTAGGTCCAATCCCAAGCATAAGAAAAGTAGCTTTGGATGAAGATAACTTTGGATGAGACAATATTTTGTAGTTTAAATGAAATGATTCTTCCAAAGAATGGCTCCAATATTCCCAGGGTGAAGCAAGCAAAGAGTCTGTGAACATATGTTGTGTAGTGTGCACTACTTTCTCTTTAATAATTCAGATACCCATAATCTGTCAACATTTGGTGAAAAGATACCAAAGAATACCTTGTTAATTAATTAAGTTCATGATCGGATTTCAGGCATTCAGACCAGTCTGAACAATTTGCTGAATATTCTCCAGCCTTTACTCAGATGAGTTATTTTTGTTATGGGGATTTTATTTTTGCTTCTTATTGTGGCAAGTAAAAACATGAATTTGGGTCAAGCAAGATTTTCTAGTACACTTCTAGAGATCTCTTTTTAGCTAAGTTAGTAGAAACTGCAATGTGAAGTAGTAAAACAGGTCTGAGTTTCTTGCCCTATGTCAATATAAAACAGAGCGCCGTGACCAGGCCCCTTCCTGTTATTACAGTGTCTTTATTCTCACCAGGCATTTTTAAAATACCAAGCTGTCTACAGCAACAGTAATTTAGTGGGTTCGTGTTAATATATTCATGAAGGGTCTTGATGGATTTGATAACCATAAGCAGCTGTTAACATTAAATTGCCATTTAATTTTTTTCAGTGACTTTCAAAGTTGTCAATATTAAACAGTAGGGCCTTACAAATTACTACTCTAAGGCCAATAAGAATAAAATCAAATATTATTTTAAAATCTCAACCAAGTTTTCTTTTTCTCTACAGTATGCCACTACAGAGAAAACAGAAACACATGGAGGCATGTTGATCTTGGCTATTAGGCACCCCATTATGTATTTACTCATAATTTGCTTTGGATGTCACTATACTCAGAAACTCATATTTTCCTCTCGCACCCATTTAACTTTGTTTATTTTTTGAATAAGGTCATTATACAATCCAGGCCTATCTTGAATTTGCTGATACTGGTATTTTAGGTATGCACAACCATACCTGGCCATCTCCATTTAATTTTTGAACTCCACCCTTTGCCCCGCCTCCCTTCCATCACTTCTGTGCCATTCCCTTTTAGGACACAAGTTTCATTCTCAGCAACATGATTGCAAGACACTCTTACATAAGTAATTTGAATCTCCATTCTTCCCCTCTGTTTTCTCTTTGTTGGATGGCTGCTTTAATGTTCCAGTTGTCTGGATTTGAGTCTGTACTGGTGACACCTAGCCAGCATCCACAGTGTGAGGACTGGGCGGGGCATGTCAGTGGTATCCCGAAGAACTGGGAGTTCTGCAGTTCTTACTGGCATGCTTCACCGCCCTCACTCCATTTGTTCAGCAATCTAAAGGCAACAGTGTATATTGAAAACCAAGGTTCTCCTTGTTTAGGTTCTCTGCCTTGGCCCTACCGCCAGGCTTCCTCACTCAAATGTCATCAATAAGAACAGGAGTGCCCAAGCCTGATTTCTCTTCTGTCCATTCATTTTACATATATGAGCATTTTTAATTTTACCTCTTAAACAGATATCTTAATTTTTGCAGAGAAATTTTTTTAAAAAAGTTTTTAGGCAGTGTTGGCAAAGGCATTGTTTTTAACTTGCTGGAACATGAAAAGGGACTTTTTGCATCATTCCCAAATAACATGCTTTCTCTCACTGTACTTAACTGCTACACATTAAATAGAGATATTCCTCATTTCTATAACTTCAAATAAACTATAACTATGTGTTCACAGAAAAAATAATCCATAGACATATGGAACATTTTCAAGTAATTATTTTTCAAAAAGTAGAAAAGCATGCAGCTTTTCATAAAAGGACAACTCAGCATATATTTAAGATAATTCTCTGTAACAGATAACAGAAAATGTCTTCTCTTTTGGAGTGTGTGTGTGTGTGTGTGTGTGCGTGTGTGTGTGTGTGTGTGTACATGTATGCATGCTTGATTTTTTTAATGATTGTTTTTATTTTCACACCTGAAAAGAACTAAAAATTATTTTTCATGATTTAGTTCCAATCACAGAAACTTTCAGTGATTTGAGCATGTCAGTCTAAAACACGGGGTGTCACATGAAGCTTACCTAGCATTAGGAGCCCTGGATTCAAGCTCCAGTACCCTTCCCCCATTAAAAAACAAAAACAAAACAGAATCATAAGTAAAAGGTGGGCATGAAATAATTGACAGAACACTTTCCATCTTCCTATCGTTTCTTAATTTTAAGAAGAAAGTACTAATGTAAACTACACTAACTTTCCACACAGTTTACTGGTAGGAGTCTTCAAAGTCTCACATCTTCGGCTTGTGATGGAAGGTAGAGTTAGTGTAACAAGGTGGAGTCTACAGTGAGGCATGGGTGCACAGACTGTTAGCATTCCGTGAGAAAGTGAGTAGGAAAGCAGTGTATTTAGAAATATTGACAGTAATTTGATGCTGCCTTGGTATCTGATACTGTGTTTTATAAATGCAGCAATCAGTATAGTTTAACCAAAAAGAAAAGAAAATGTCTGTCAATGGTAACCTGAGAAACACTATTATAAACTAAAGTCAATAAATAATTATAAAATTTCAAGTTTTGCTCATTTTTCTATTTAATTGTCTTTGTGGTCTCCAGAGGTCACTGGGTATTGAACCCAGGGCCTCATACATGCTAGGTAAGCTATATATCCCTAGCCCTCTTTTTAGCGTTTATTTTGAGACAGTTACATTCAATTGTCCCAGTTGACCTTGAACTCACTGTGCAGGCAAACCTTGAGCTTGTGATCCTCCTGCTTCAGAAGGAGGCTACAGATGACTCCTGATGACTTCAGGCCGTGCTGAAATGAAATGCAGACTATAGCTAGGAAGATTATCTATCCAGGTGGACCAAGTGCACAGCTAAAGCTCCGAATGAAACAGAGGCAAGCAGAGGGCTGGTGCTGTGGCTTAGAAGCAGAGTGCTTCCCTAGCAGGCTGAGTCCAGTACCGGGAGCCTGGGGAAAAGGGCAGAGCCAGACGTGGGACAGCAGAGACTTAGAAACTCTAAGATGCTAGGACAATGGCTTTGAGATAGAAGGAAGAAGCCCAAAACCAAGGACTCGAGGTAGCTCTTGAAGCTGGAACTGGTAAAGGAAAGAACTTGTCACTGGAACTTTAAGATGGAATGCAGGCTCTGAGGTTCAGCTTTGGCCTAGCTCAACCGTGAAAGTCACTCTGGACATTTGTTTCTAGAAAAGAAATCTGTTTTTGGTTTGTTTGCTTGTTTGTTTGTTTAATCTGCTATGCTCCTGGTAATTTGGGTTGATTTGGTTTAGTTTGGTTTGGGTAATTGTTTTGTTTTTGCCTTTTCAAGACAGGGTTTCTTTGTGTAGGCCTAGCTGTCCTGGAACTAGCTCTGTAGAGCAGGCTGCGCTCCCAAGTGTTGGGATTAACGATGTGCACCACCACAGCCTGGCTTGTAGTATTTTGTTATAGCAGCAATAGGACACTGATAAGCGCATCTGCAAAAATCTATAAACTGGACAATATATCTAAATCATTGATAAACCAGCATATATAATCACAATACTGACTAATGACACCTTAGCCCAGGTCTGTAATCCCAGCCACTAAGGAGGCTGAATCAAGAGATCAAAACTATAAGGCCAGGCTCTGTTAGTGAAACCCTGCCTCAGAAAGTAAAGAGGGAACCGGGGATGCAGCTCCGTGGTAGAACACTTGCCTGGCATGTGCAAAGGGCCAGATTTCAATAACCCTATAACTAGCTCAGGAGTGTGCACTCGCATGTACATGCACACATACGCACATGCTTGCACACTCACACACACCTTCTTAGTTAGCAGGACTATGGAAAATATACTAATGTTTGCAACTCTTGATTACTTACTCATGTGTAATCACTGAAAATTTTGAGCATCAAACAGATATTTCATCAGCATCATCAATAAACTTTTGGCTTCACTAATACTATTTGACAACCTCAAAATTATTAAGACACTTCGGCTGTCTCATCTTGATGAATTTCCCCAGTAATTTCTAAAGTTCTTCCTGATTGCCAAAGTAGGTCCATTTTTTCTGTATTTGTACTTATACAAATAAGTACAAATTCTAGATGAAATTCAGAAATATCCCAAGCCACAAAAGAAAAAATGTAAGCTGAATTGTATGATGTTTGTGTGGGCAGCCTCTAAGAAATATGCTGTGACATTATTAATAAATGCTTACTAGCAACCTGAACTCCCATCATTGAAAAGCATTAGCTGTTTGTGGAGTTCATTATCCATCTCTGCCAGAGAGCTTTGAGTTTTCATTGCATATTCTTTTTGGTGGTTGACTTTCAGTAGTAAGAAGCTCTGGATACCATACAGTGTCATGCTGGTGCCCCAAAAAGAAGGCCACTGGAGTTGGTTGTGTATCAGGAAAATGAAGGCCATAGTTTAATCACAGTGGCCCTGTGCCTCATCACACATATAAGGCCCCTGCTTTGTTTCTGTCCCTGCAGCTTCATCTTTAGAGACTTAGCACTGGAATTCTTCGGTGCTGCCTTTTCCCTTGTTTTGAGAACGGACTGCCTTTATATAATCGCTTTAAGCAACAACAAATCAGGAAACCATCACAAAATTCAGATGAAGCAGCCGTTCTCGCTGCCTGGGTTAAATTGTTGTTTGAAGATGTGTAATTGAAAGTCTGCTCCTAAAATACATCTTTTGATGAGCTGGAGTCAGAAACTCATCTTTTCTCTCCCATTACTTGAAAGTCTTTTCTTATGTGGGGTAAACAAGTTCAATTTCTTTTTACTGAAGCACATAACCATACAACGTTCAATATGCAGAGCTAGGCGTAAGTGGTACAGTGCTTGCCCTAGGTTCAATCCTAATGTGGCACACATAAATCAATAAATAGATGGATAAATAAACAAATCACAATAACTATGAAGCATTAAATGTTTCTCTACAATACCCCTCTTTTATTAGAATAGTATTACTAAGTTCCATGGAATGGATTCCATCTAACTAGCTAAACACAAACTTCTAATATAAGAAATTTTGATAATCTTTTTATGCAAACACAAGTTGTTTCAATAAAGGCTGTTAGGAATAACTCTTTTTTTATTTTTTTATTTTATTTTTTTAAACTTTATTTAACTTTATTTCATGCGCATTGGTATAATGATGTCAGATTCTCTTGAACTGGAGTCACAGACAGTTATGAGCTGCCATGTGGGTGCTGGGAATTGAACCCGGGTCCTCTGGAGGAGCAGTCAGTGCTCTTAACCACTGAGCCATCTCACCAGCCCCAGGAATAACTCTTTTGGTGTAACTATTCAACAATGTTCTCATTAAGTTTTATATATACAATTTGAAAACTACAAATAAAGGAGATAAAATTCTGAAAAATATGCTAATATCTAACATTAAAATATGTTAATGTTTAAATATACCCTGATTATAAGGATTTTTTTACTTTATGAAAATACTATGGCATATTTTGATACACTGAGATATTCTCTAGAAATGAGGACAATGACATGGAGGAGAATGGGTTTGGCTTCAACCTGATTAATTATGGAGCCTGTGGTCTCACCCATGGGGTCAGCTACAAAAGTACCAAAAAGAGAATCACCCAGGCAAGACCTGACAAGATACACAGACTAAAGAGGGAGGGGTGATTATTTGCTGGGACCCTTTAGGAAAAACAAGGTTGCTTGGGAACAAATCGGAATAATCCTGTTGCGAAGACAAGAGATAGACTAGTCTACCATAAAGATCTCCTGAGACTGAAAGTACTAGATCCACAAAGGTAGAGAAGTTGCCCTTGGGCAGGAAAGACAAAGGCTTGGAACCCAGAAAAGGGAGCCAGATGAGGCCAGACAGAACAGGTGGGGAAATCTTTGCTGTTAAAAAAATGGAAGGACTTGGAAGGTTTCTGATGTTTTGTTTTGTTTTTTTCTGAGAAGGCTGAGATCATCTACTGATTAGGTAGAGAGGGAATAGAAATTTGCTTTCTTTAATGATTAACAAAGATTAACTAGTCTGGTAATACTTTCCTCTTCCACTAGCTTTTGGCTAGTGTGCAATGGCATCAAGTAGGCAAGTGTGCTGTTTTGATATTGTGCACAGCAAAATGGCTTTTCACAGGCTCTAGGGAACACATCAGGTGCTGATTTGCATCGACTATAATTTACATATTGATATTTTCATTAAAGAATGACAGAAAGTTCAACTGGGATAGGAATTTAGACCTCACTTTGCATTTTCACTGCAGGTTCTATTTCCTATATTTTATTTTTATGTATTAATGTGTATATGCATGTGTGTGATATGGTATGAATTCAGAAGTATGCATGTGCATGCCACGAGACACTTGTGGATATCAGAAGACAACATTTAGGTTCTTTCCTCTTGCCATGAGTTCTAGGATTGAATTCAGGGTGTCGGGGTTACATGGCAAGTACTCTTTTGAGGAGTCATCTTGCCTGCCTTATTATTTATGTCCGTTTTTGTTTCTTTTGCTCTGTGTGTGTTAGGAACAGCATTTCTGTGCATGGAAGTACAGGTGCCAGAAGAGAGTCAGATTGCCCAGAGCTGGGTTACAGGTGATTGTGAGCTGCCCAGCCTATGTTCTGGAGTTCTCTACAATAGCAGTATGTTGTCTAGAGACAGTCTCTTAACTGCAATCCTCGAATCTGTAGATTTTTAAGTTACTGTAGTCGTTAGGGTTAGTGTTCATGTAAATGGCAAAGAGCCCCAAATAGTGACTTAAGCAGGGTAAATCATTTTTTTTTTAAGATAGTTGGCCAAAACAGGATTTCGTCAAGTACCTAGGATGGTCTTGTGCTTTCAATCCTCCTGCCTCCGTTTTCTGGGTACTGGGATCACAGAAGTATCCCACTATGCCCATCTTCTTGCTCATGTTTTAGAGTCATAAGCATGCCATTAAAACTGGTATGGGCATTCCTGTGCAGTCTCTGGCTCTTCGGTTCTTTCATAATGCCAGCTTTCAATTTCACTGTCCAAAGTCATCCATATTCTGAGTAGGAGGATGGAAGAATGCCAAGGAAGAGGGACCACAAGCATTCTCCAGAAACTGGAACCTGATGAAAGGCTCTTGAGCTTCCACAGGCAGTTCTACTTACATTTCAGAAGTCAGTCTGGGATCCATGGCAATGCTAACTCAAAAGAGCCTGCAAAGTGCTTTTTCAGGGTGGTCCTATGTCCAGCTAAAATTTCTATCCCAGTGGAGGGGGAGGAGCAGATAGTAGAGGACGGCTAGCGGTCTGCTGCAGCCGCAGAGTGGGTTTCTTCTCGCTGAGCAACAGCAGACTATAAACAGAGCTCACACCATCACTCAGCCTCAACATCCTAGAGAACGTCTATAAACAGAAACCTGATGGACTGTCTCCGCCACCATTTGCTACCTGCTAGCCCTTTCGCTCATCCCTCCTGACGGAATGTCTTTGTGTCTTCCGGAGTCTATTCCTTTGTTTCTGTGTTTGGATTTGATTTAAAAAAAAAAAACAAAACAAAAAAAAACTTTCTTCACAAGCCCAACTGTAGCGCTTTCAGAACTTGGAACACTAACAATCTGTTCAAGTTCTAGATTAAAGGAAAACTAATTTATACTTATTTTTTCATGTATGCCAAGAAGCTCAGAAATGGATTTACAGAACTCAAGAAGTCAAATACTAACCATAGGAGAGAAAAAGCAGTATATTCCTCCCTAATGTTAGGCCTAAAGGTGAGGCTTCTGTAAGAAAAGACAGGCTAGCAAGATGAAAACACACATCTATTTAATATCAATTTTATGTTGCACAAGATGTCTTCAGAAATTTGGAAATCTTTGTGCTTTTCTGTGTGGCCATGCAGAGAGTGACTGTAAAACTCAAGGTGTAATATGCTCATAAGCTTGAGGCGGGGGGCTTAGCAAGACCCATTTGTTCATATCTTTCTCTACATCTTCATACATTCCATCCAGACACAAGAAAGATATTCCTGGAATGAGCATCTTGAAACAGACCTTTAAAAAAAATTTTTATTTATATGTGCGTAGGTGTTTTGCCTGCCTGTATGGCAGAGATGGGTTCCCAGACCCCACATTAGGCAGTTCACAACTGGCTATAATCCAGATACAAGAGAATCTGATGCTTCTGGCCTTCATGGGCACATGTACATGGTTAAAAATAAAACAAATCTCTCTCTCTTTTAAAAAAGTGAATTCATATGATTTTAACTATGCTTGAGATAAGCTATTGCACTCTTTTTTAATTTTTATTTATTTTTTGAGCATTTTAAACAGTATATTTTATCATAATTTTCCTGTTGCCCATCTTTTCCCAGGTCTCCTTCCAACTTCATGTTCTTTCTTTCTCTGAAAAACAAAAGAAGAAGGAAACTAAAAAACATGGAGTCTGGTTTGTATTAGTGTACTACTTCCGAGCGTGGGGCCTGCCCAGGGGTGTGGTTGGTATCAGCGCCATTCCACGGAAGAGCACTGATTTGCCTCTCACCCAGCAGCTATCAATTTTTAAATAGTTTCTAGACCAGAGATGGACTTTGCTCCCTATTCCCCCTCCCCCATGGAGGTGTTTGGTCTAGCTTTAACTTCTGCATGCTATCCCGGTCTACGACTTCACAAGTGTATTAGCCCTGGTAAGTCTAGAAAATACTATTTCCTTAAAGTCAGCCACCACTCCTGGCTCTTGTAGTCTTCCTGCCCCACTGCCCTGGCTCTGACATTGATACCAAAAACAAACAAAACACCTGACATGAAGTGAAAAGTACCTTTTCCTTAATACTAAGCCAGCCATGAAGGTGTGTCGCAGAAACAGGAGCATTCCGGGGCTCCCTGACCAGCCACTCTACCTGATTAGCAAGCTCAAGTTTCAGTGAGGGCTCTGTCTCAAATATAAGGTAAAAAGAGAGACAAGAAGATACCAAGTGTCTCCTGCCATCCCTAAGTACACACGTACACACACGCACACAAAAAGGCACAGTCATCTTTACTTTTATTTAATTTAAAATATGAACATAAAACATTCTTATACTGCCGGACGGTAGTGGTGCACACCTTTAATCCCAGCACTCGGGAGGCAGATCTTTGTGAGTTCGAGACCAGCATGGTCTACAAGAGCTAGTTCCAGAACCGACTCCAAAGCAACAGAGAAACCCTGTCTCGAAAAAAACAACAACAACAAAAAAAATTCTTTTACCAAAAAAAAAAAACTGACATAAAGTGAAAAGTACCTTTTCCTTAATACTATTACTGTGAATTTTAATATCTTTCCAAGATGCCTTCTAAGAAGTA